>NC_134353.1:36772211-37072211 GCF_048569485.1 Anomaloglossus baeobatrachus
ATTCATTCAATAAAAAAAATAATTAAAGAGGAATAAATCTGTCATCAGTTTCTGTTAAGTGTATTTTTCTTCTTTTCTATATTGACAATTCTCATATCACTAGATATAAATTATATCTGGATAACATTCACTGAGAAGGAGCCATGACATCTACTGACAATGATGGATAGCAGTCATTGTACAGGAGGAGGAGGAGGTGAACTGTGATATCACCTATTGTGAATGGTGGATCCTGTGTTATTTACTGTATATAGTGATGTTATCAGTCATTGTACAGGAGGAGGAAGAGGTGAGCTGTGACTGGTGGATCCTGTGTTATGTACTGTATATAGTGATGTTATCAGTCATTGTACAGGAGGAGGAAGAGGTGAGCTGTGACTGGTGGATCCTGTGTTATGTACTGTATATAGTGATGTTATCAGTCATTGTACAGGAGGAGGAGTAGGTGAGCTGTGACTGGTGGATCCTGTGTTATGTACTGTATATATTTTCTGATGACACTTTCCCTTTTAGTAATGGTGTAGCAGACAGATCCTGCAGCGGACGCTGCTTTCTTCTATGGGATTTTCACATTGTATCTCTTGTCTTTAGAGCATCAGGACGTTGTGTGGACGGATGTCTTGTGTGTTTGTTCCTCGGCCCGGCATCGTCTGCAGCACAGGACGCCTTTCTTCTAGAAGTCACAGGAGATGTCGTCTGACGTAGGGGCCGCGTCTCGGAGGAAGTCATTTTCTGCAGCCGGTCGCCCCGTAGCCCCATCTGATGAGCTCCATTCATGTAATGTCAGCTGGTGGGCAAGACGAGGACGGGACAAAGACCCCGCGCTTCCGGGGTCAGAACAGACTGGAGCCACAATCACTCCCATTATGTCTGCCTCTATTTGTCATTTGTCCTGGTTTTTTTGGCTTTTCTTCTGCCATCGATTTGAACGGAAACTTTAAAAGTTGGAGTTTGTACTTCTAACTTTTCGGACCACGTGGGCTGTTCTGTGGACACAGTTTTCTCAAGGAAGCACAGAAAGCTCCCTGAGACGTCACTATGGGGCCTAATAAGTGCAGGAGGCGCCCACGATACCGGTGCGGCTGTCATAGAGTACTGGACTGTGCACCGGACCAAATGTTCCTGCTCAAACCAGTGACTACCGGGGTTCCGTCAAGTATAAGGGAACTCCCAACGGGCGAGCGCCACTACACACAGAGTACACCGGAAACACAATATAAAAGGTGGGCCGTGGTGCTAAGGGGAATGGAACAGGGTCACCTCTGCACTCACCTGAGACTGAACCCTGCACTCCCTAATGTCCCTACATGGGTCCTTCCCCCCATCACCATCATGTGCCTAGGTTTTCACTTGCCCTGAACTTACCCTGGCTAGTGAGAAGGCTAGTAAGAGCACTAGTCTCACTACTGCTATAATACAACACAAGGGGAGGGAGACAAACTATCATGCACTAACCGCGTCTACACACGCGGATTCCTACTACGGCGTCAGACTTTGTTCACATTGCAGAGTCCAACAGAAAATCTGGTCTCTCTTAAGTGCTCAGCTCGGCTGGGCGTCGGCCGAGTTGTTCCACTGCTCCCAGCCGTGCAGCAGTTAATCCTTTTTTGGAACAGTGTTCGACTCTTTTGAGAGACGGGTTGGTAATTACCATCCACAGCTGATCTCTCCCTATTTAAAGCTGGGGAGTGTAGTAGGAGATTGCCAAAGATAGATTCAGCATAGCTCCAGGCAACCTGGTCTCTCTTAAGGGCTCAGCTTTGCGGGGCGTCGGCTGAGTTATTTCACTGCTCCAAGCCATGCAGAAGGTAATCCTTTTTGGAGCAGTGTGCAACTCTTCCGAGAGTCGGGTTGGTAATTACCATCCACAGCTGGTCTCTTCCTATTTAAGGCTGGTGAGTGTAGTAGGAGATAGCCGAAGATAGCTGTTCTGCGTGGTGTGGTTGTTTTCCTGTTGTGAGTTTATTCCCTATCCTTTTCTTTATTCCCCTGTACACATATTGTCCTCCTTAGTGTTTGAGTGCAGGGCGGACGATGTTTTCTTCTTCCTTATCCATGTCATTACTGTGGGGTTTTATTACTGGGTTTCCAGCGGCCCGCTCCAAGGTGTAGGGAAGAGGGGGAGTAAGATCAGGGCTCGGACAGGAGTCAGGGTCACGCTGGGGGCTCGGACCTGGCTACCATCAATCCTACCTCCGAGATAAGGGAAAGCACAGAGTCTCGAGTTTGAGGGCCAGCATAGGGGCCCCTGTTCTGTCAGTACATATCCCGTGACACAAACTGGAGGTAACAGGCACAAAAGGAAAACACTCCAAGCAACACCAATGCAACTAACACCACAGCTGCAATGTCACGACTCCTCAGCTTCTTTCAAAGACAAGCTCCTTCTAAAATGGTCAGCATAGAATGAGAATCTATTACCGGCATCAGACAGTAAGACATGTGACTTTTTATAGTGAAGGGGAGTGGACACAAAAGAGCTGCACCTGAGCTTAAGGCTACAAAGGAGAGCCACATAGGAAAGAGTCTTTAACCCCTACAGCACCAAAAGAAAGGATATTCCCTCAAACATAAGTTGCAGGCCTGTGCATAATAAGGCACTGTGCCCTTCTGGTCCCAAACTTGCCAGAGGGGGGCACACACATGACATATGACAGTTTTTTCAACTTATGGATAAAATGAAGAGCAGCTCTGAAGCTCAAACTGCTGCTCTTACAAGCGCAAGGCTAAGAGACCACATACATTGTATCACATATATATTGTTCGGATAATGACTATGTAATCAGAAAAACATATATATATTGTGACTCTCGATCCAAATATTGAAAGTGATTATTGTTGTGTTGAACCGGAGGCGTCAGAGATGATGGTGCGGAAACATTGTCTGTGTGTAACGTGTAATTAGGAGCCTCTGTCAGCCGGAACGGAGCAGCAATCTGCAGAGCCGACATTATACTCTGTGCATCCAGCAGCAGGGGAGGGGTGCACTGACTTTGTGGGGGGCAGTGACCTCAGGGGAGGATAATATATTGATGGGCAGTGTCAGGCTGAGGAGGAGATGGGAGAAGTGGTTCGGGAAAAGGATTTCAGGACGTCTGCTCTCGTCTTTTGCTTCTAAACAAAGAAATATATTTTTGCAAACATGGAAAAATCCATTGAGCGTTGTGTGACTGTCCCCGGTATCCGCCAGTATCCCACGGTATTCGCCGGCTCATATCTGACACGTATTGCCCGCCCGTCACACAAGAAAATGGTGCATTTTGTATCATTTCACAGAAAGTCCTTCAGAAAATCCACGACGCAGAACACCCCCGATGCCATTTTTCCTTCCTGACACACATAAGCGCCGTCTGTCAGCACATGCAGTCGTACGCCGAGGCGGCCGGGGCTCATATCCCTCATCGTCAATATCCCAGATGACCCTCGGAGGAAGAAGGACACAATCGCTTTACTCCTGAGATTGCCAACAGCAGCCTCGTCTTTCCAGAGAGACAAATGGTTTCCGAGATCAAAGACGGCCGACTCCTCAGAAGAGGCTGCTGCCGGTGTCAGGCCGGGGCGGCCGGGACGGCGGGGACCTACCAGTACCACTGATTAACTACATGCAAGTATCACATTTACAAATTTACCTATACAGGAAAGTCTGTAAAATGAATGATGAAATTCATGGTGAAAAAAGTGTGACATATTAATGCAAAGTGGCCCACCAGAGAATTCTCCGTCTCTCTGGTGGGCCAGTCCCAGCCTTCCTGATGCGTTTGCAGTCACACTAACGCGTCCTCCCAAGTTTTTATCCAGGGGATACGTAGGGTCAGGTACCTGGCTCGGCCCATAGGTGCAGAAATATCTAGGATGGTGAAGGACCCCTGGCCCCAGCAATAGGTTTGTTTAAAGGTCACCATTTCTCCCTTCTCTAGACATATTGTTCCCCTTTCCTTTCCCTAGACACAGGGTTCCTCTTCCCTTTCTCTAGACACAGGGTTCCCCTTCCCTTTCTCTAGACATATTGTTCCCCTTTCCTTTCCCTAGACACAGGGTTCCCCTTCCCTTTCTCTAGACACAGGGTTCCCCTTCCCTTTCCCTAGACACAGGGTTTCCCTACTCTTCTTTTTCCCTATACACAACGTCTCCCTTCCCTTTCCCCAGACACAGGGTTTCCCTTCTCTTTCCCCAGACACAGGGTTTCCCTTCCCTTTCCCCAGACACAGGGTTCCCCTTCTCTTTCCCCAGACACAGGGTTCCCCTTCCCTTTCCCCAGACACAGGGTTTCCCTTCTCTTTCCCCAGACACAGGGTTTCCCTTCCTTTTCCCTAGACACAGGGTTCCCCTTCCCTTTCCCCAGACACAGGATGCCCTTCCTTTCCCTAGACACAGGGTTCCCCTTCCCTTTCCCCAGACACAGGGTTTCCCTTCTCTTTCCCCAGACACAGGGTTTCCCTTCTCTTTCACTAGACACAGGGTTCCCCTTCCCTTTCCCTAGACACAGGATGCCCTTCCCTTTTCCATAGACACAGGGTTTCCCTTCCCTTTCCCCAGACACAGGGTTTCCCTTCCCCCAGACACAGGGTTTCCCTTCCCTTTCCCTAGACACAGGGTTCTCCTTCCCTTTCCCTAGACACAGGGTTTCCCTTCCCTTTCCCCAGACACAGGGTTTCCCTTTCCTTTCACCAGAGACAGTGTTCCCCTTCCCTTTCCCTAGACACAGGGTTCTCCTTCCCTTTCCCTAGACACAGGGTCTCCCTTCTTTTTCCCTAGGCACAAGTTTTCCCTTCCCTTTCCCTACACACAGGGTTTCCCTTCCCTTTCCCCAGACACAGGGCTCCCCTTCCCTTTCCCTAGGCACAGGGTTCCCCTTCTCTTTCCCTAGGCACAAGGTTTCCCTTTCCCTAGACACAGGGTTTCCCTTCCCTTTCCCCAGACACAGGAAGCCCTTCCCTTTCTCCAGACACAGGGTTTCCCTTCCCTTTCCCCAGACACAGGAAGCCCTTCCCTTTCTCCAGACACAGGGTTTCCCTTCCCTTTCCCCAGACACAGGGTTTCCCTTTCCTTTCCCCAGACACAGGATTTCCCTTCCCTTTCCCTGGATACAGGGTTCCCCTTCCCTTTCCCCAGACACAGGAAGCCCTTCCCTTTCTCCAGACACAGGGTTTCCCTTCCCTTTCCCTGGATACAGGGTTTCCCTTCCCTTTCCCCAGACACAGGAAGCCCTTCCCTTTCTCCAGACACAGGGTTTCCCTTCCCTTTCCCTAGACACAGGGTTTCCCTTCCCTTTCCCCAGACACAGGATTTCCCTTCCCTTTCCCTGGATACAGGGTTCCCCTTCCCTTTCACTAGACACATGGTTTCCCTTCCCTTTCCCCAGACATAGGGTTTCCCTTCCCTTTCGCCCATCGCTTGGTACTTCCCCGCACCTAGCTTGACATCTAGTAATAATAATTTCCTGTTGATAAAAAAGTGATTGTATCAAAACTACAGCAAGGAGCCCAGTAAGTGACACATCGCTGGAATTGAGTTCTCAGGCTCTACATTGTGCTGCTCCCAGATTAGGTGACAAAGACCTGCTGATGATTAATGAAATAGAATGAAGAATTTTCCATGAGGAATCATTAGGAAGAGCACATCTACTTGCTGTAGTTTCACTAAAATCAGTGTTTTATTAGCAGAAGATTATCACTAGAGGACTAGTTGTCTTCTGTCCAAAAGTTTCAAGCTCCTTCACAACAGCCAATCAGGTTGCAATTTTTTAATCCTAAAAATTTGTATCCGCAAAATGAGCTTTGTGCTCTGATGGGAAATCTGACGGCCATGTTCTCCTCCGGCTGCCATCGTTAAGGGCTGAAGGGGTTAAATATTTGCGGAATCCGTCTCTTTCCCGGCTCCGGCTGCGATCTGGAGACATTTGTTTCATTTATTACGGCATCTTAGGCCGTTCTGAAGTAAATATAATCAGCGGAGAGATTTAAGGATTATAAATATTGAACAGGTCGCGCGTTTTCACAGAACGCATTCCGCAGAATGGGTTCCTAAACAGCGGAGAAATGGGGAGCTTAAATAGCCGCGCGCCGTCTACGGACAGGGGCGACCATAAAGCGACAGCTCAGCTCATTTACCACATGGAAATATGGAGATGGGATCATCAACGAGGAGCAAACGTGACGCAAAGGGCCGGACGGCATGGAGATGTGAGGATGACGAGGGCCGGGGGAAAGGGCTACGCGGGAGGCAGAGCGAGGCTGTATGCTAAATGCAAAGCATTCATCACTGCTCGCGAATAACAGAAATACGACGACGCCGTGTAATAGATGGCCATCATATTATTATTATTATTATAATAGCGCCATTTATTCCATGGCGCTTTACATGTGAAAGGGGTGTACATAATAAGGACAAGTACAATAATCACAAACAGTACAAGGCACAGACAGGTAAAGGAGGAGAGGTCCCTGCCCCCAAGGGCTCACAGTCTACAAGGGATAGGTGAGGATACAGTAGGTTAGGGTAGAGCTGATTGTGCGGCTCTGTATCAGACTGAGGGTTACGGCAGGTTGTAGGCTTGTCGGAAGAGGTGGGTCTTCAGGTTCCTTTTGAAGCTTGTCAAGGTAGGCGAGAGTCTGATGTGTTGTGGCAGAGCATTCCAGAGTATGGGGGAGGCACGGGAGAAATCTTGGATGCGATGGTGGGAAGAGGAGATGAGAGGGGAGTAGAGAAGGAGATCTTGTGAGGATCGAAGGTTACGTGCAGGTTAGTACCGGGAGACTACGTCACAGATGTAAGGAGGAGACAGGTTGTGGATGGCTTTGTAGGTCATGGTTAGGGTTTTGAACTGGAGTCGTTGGGCAATGGGAAGCCAGTGAAGGGATTGGCAGAGAAGAGAGGTCATGGAGTAGCGGGGGGACAGGTGGATTATCCAGGCAGCATAGTTTAGAATGGATTGTAGGGGTGCGAGACTGTTAGAAGGGAGGCCACAGAGCAGGAGGTTGCAATAATCCAGGCGGGAGATAATAAGGGCATGTACTTGGGTTTTTGCAGCTTCTTGGGAAAGGAATGTACGGATCCGGGAAATATTTTTGATTTGGAGGCGGCAGGAGGTGAAGAAGGGCTTGGATGTGTGGCTTGAAAGAGAGAGCAGAGTCTAGAATTACTCCCAGGCAGGGAGCACATGGGACCGGGGAGAGTGAGCAGCCATTGATATTGATGGATATGTCAGGTGGGGGGGTTGAGTGATGGGGGGGGAAACGACAATGAATTCTGTTTTGTCCATGTTCAATTTTAAGAATCGAGCAGAGAAAAAGGATGAAATAGCAGACATACATTGTGGGATTTTGGTTAGTAGGGAAGAGATGTCAGGTCCAGAGAGGTAGATCTGCGTATCATCAGCGTAGAGATTATACTGGAAGCCGTGGGACTCTATGAGCTGTCCCAGGCCGAAGGTGGAGATGGAGAACAGCAGGGGTCCAAGAACTGAACCTTGGGGGACACCGACAGATAGAGGGCGAGATGAGGAAGTGGTGTGAGAATGGGAGACGCTGAAAGTTCGGTCGGTTAAGTATGAGGAGATCCAAGATAGGGCCAAGTCTGTGATGCCCAGAGATGAGAGAATCTGTAGTAGGAGGGAATGGTCTACTGTGTCGAAGGCAGAGGACAGGTCCAGGAGGAGGAGGACAGAGTAGTGTAGAGGGCAGAGGACAGGTCCAGGAGGAGGAGGACAGAGTAGTGTCTCTTGGATTTTACGGTTAGTAGGTTGTTAGTGACTTTGGTTAGGGCAGTTTCAGTAGAGTGATGTGGTCGGAAGCCAGATTGTAGCCGGTCAAAGAGAGAGCAGGAGGAGAGGTGTGAGGACAATTCAAGATGGACATGCTGTTCCAGTAGTTTTGAGGCATAGGGGAGAAGTGATATGGGGCGAAAGTTTGACACAGAGGATGGGTCAAGGGAGGGCTTTTTGAGGATGGGTGTAATAGAGGCATGTTTAAAGCATGAGGGGAATACACCACTTGTTAGTGATAGGTTGAAGAGATGGGTTAGGGCTGGGATGAGGACTGCGGTGATGTTGGGGATGAGGTGGGATGGGAGCGGGTCCAGTGCACAGGTGGTTAGATGTGATCTTGAGAGTAGAGTGGAAAGATGATCTTCCGTCCTGTACATAACTGATAACACCTCTATATACAGTAGATAATGTGACGCCCCAGGGCAGTGGGGTACTCGTTCCCGGGCATGTGTTGAACAGGGGGATCGTGGTCGCGGCCCGGTTCCGTAAAAGGGTGAAAAAAAATGGAAAAATAAAATAAATAAAAGAGTTTTTGACTACGCCATTTTCGGGTTGCGGCTATTTTTTGGGAGCCGCCGCTGCGTGATCTTCCTGGGGCGGGTAGTATAATGCGGCTCAGGTGTTCTGGCCCTCCGCAAGCAGGGCTAGGCCCCAGAAGAGGATGATGGTGGTTGTAGTGTGCGGTGTGAGCTGATGATGCACCAATGTAGAAAGGATTCAAGCCACACAGGGACCGCAGCTTAAACTGGTTTTTACTGGCTGTTCTGGTACCAGTGCCCGGTGGTGCTGGTTTTCAGGTGTTCCCTCACCCTTTGTCCCCCGTGCACACTTTGGTTTTTGGTGGGTCCCCGTGGCCTAAAGCTTCCTGGGATCCCCTCTGTTTCACAGGCTTTGCCCGTATAGCAGGCAGCCTGGACAATTTAATGGGTTGGACTCCTGTCCCTGTCCCCAGGTCCCCTCTTTGCTGCTTTGCTCCGGACACTCAGGTTGGTGAGGGACCCTGATGAGCCCCTCACATGGCAGATTTAACAGGTAGCTTGACGCATACTCCCGTTCAAGGGTTCTGCACCCCGCCTGTACTGAGTTCTGTGAGTCCTGGTCCTGTACTCCTCTGGAAACCCTCGGTTCCTTGAGCCCTGGCTCCTTACTCCACAGCCACTCTCCTCTTGTTTTAGCTCCAGTTCTTTCTTCAGGTTTTAACACCTTTCTCCTCACGTCCTCTCACGTTCACCTCCTCACACCTCACGGCCTCTCTGCTTCACTCCTCCCTCTAACTGACGCCAACTCCTCACTGACTTCAGTTCCCGCCTACTCTCTGTTCAACTCCAGCCCCTCCCCCTCCCAGGTTTCTAGCTTACGGATTGGATGAGCTCCTACCAATACACGGCTTCCATCAGGTCCGTCTCTAAGCCGTCTCCAGGCAGGGAAAAGGGGTTGTGTGTTTGTGTCCTGTGTTGTCACTGGCACTGGTATTCTAGGGTTTGAGTTGTCCACTGTTGGTTACATATTTTGTGGCACCTGATACCACAGGGGTGCTACAATAACACAGGATCCACCATTCACAATAGATGATATCACAGCTCACGTCCTCCTCCTCCTGTACAATGACTGATAACACCTCTATATACAGTAAATAACACAAAATCCACCATTCACAATAGGTCATATCACAGCTCACCTCCTCTTCCTGTATAATGACTGATAACACCTCTATATACAGTACATAACACAGGATCCATCATTCACAATAGGTGATATCACAGCTCACCTCCTCCTCCTCCTGTACAATGACTGATAACACCTCTATATACAGGCGATAACACAGAATCCACCATACACAATAGGTCATATCACAGCTCACCTCCTCCTCCTCCTGTACAATGACTGATAACACCTCTATATACAGTACATAACACAGGATCCATCATTCACAATAGGTGATATCACAGCTCACCTCCTCCTCCTGTACAATGACTGATAACACCTCTATATACAGTAAATAACACAAAATCCACCATTCACAATAGGTGATATCACAGCTCACCTCCTCCTCCTGTACAATGACTGATAATACCTCTATATACAGTAGATAACACAGAATTCACCATTCACAATAGTTAATATCACAGCTCACCTCCTCCTCCTGTACAATGACTGATAATACCTCTATATATAGTACATAACATCAGATCTGCAATTTACAATAGGTGATGTCACAGCTCACCTCCTCCTCCTCCTGTACAATGACTGATAATACCTCTATATACAGTAGATAACACAGAATCCACCATTCACAATAGGTGATATCACAGCTCACCTCCTCCTTCTCCTGTACAATGACTGATAATACCTCCATATACAGGAAATAACACAGAATCCACCATTCACAAAAGGTGATGTCACAGCTCACCTCCTCCTGTACAATGACTGATAACACTTCTTTATATAGTAGATAACATTGGATCTGCAATTTACAATAGGTGATGTCACAGCTCACCTCCTCCTCCTGTACAATGATTGATAACACCTCTATCTATAGTGGATAATATCAGATCTGTAATTTACAATAGGTGATGTCACAGCTCACCTCCTCCTCCATCTCTATATATACAGTAGATAACACAGAATCCACCATTCACAATAGGTGATATCACAGCTCACCTCCTCCTCCTGTACAATGACTAATAACACCTTTATATATAGTAGATAACATCAGATCTGCAATTTACAATAGGTGATGTCACAGCTCACCTCCTCCTCCTGTACAATGACTGATAACACCTCTATATACAGTAGATAACACAGGATCCACCATTCACAATAAGTGATGTCACAGCTCACCTCCTCCTGTACAATGACTGATAACACCTCTGTATATAGTAGATAACATCAGATCTGCAATTTACAATAGGTGATGTCACAGCTCACCTCCTCCTCCTGTACAATGACTGATAACACCTCTATATATAGTAGATAACATCAGATCTGCAATTTACATTAGGTGATGTCACAGCTCACCTCCTCCTCCTGTACAATGACTGATAATACCTCTATATACAGTAGATAACACAGAATCCACCATTCACAATAGGTGGCATCACAGCTCACCTCCTCCTGTACAATGACTGATAACACTTCTTTATACAGGAGATAACACAGAATCCACCATACACAATAGGTCATATCACAGCTCACCCCCTCCTCCTCCTGTACAATGAATGATAACACCATTATATAGATACAGTAGATAACACAAAATCCACCATTCACAATAGATGATATCACAGCTCACCTCCTCCTCTTGTACAATGACTGATAACACCTCTATATACAGGAGATAACACAGAATCCACCATACACAATAGGTCATATCACAGCTCACCCCCTCCTCCTCCTGTACAATGACTGATAACACCTCTATATACAGTAGATAACACAAAATCCACCATTCACAATAGATGATATCACAGCTCACCTCCTCCTCTTGTACAATGACTGATAACACCTCTATCTATAGTGGATAACATCAGATCTGTAATTTACAATAGGTGATGTCACAGCTCACCTCCTCCTCCTCCTGTACAATGACTGATAATACCTCTATATACAGTAGATAACACAGAATCCACCATTCACAATAGGTGGTATCACAGCTCACCTCCTCCTGTACAATGACTGATAACACCTCTATATATAGTAGATAACATCAGATCTGCAATTTACAATAGGTGATGTCACAGCTCACCCCCTCCTCCTGTATTCAGAATCCTCATTAACGTTCTTAGAGAAAGTAATAATGTGAGGGGTGCAGGGTAATATAACAATCAGAGGCTGTAAGATGGATGTACGTGGTTATCCCAGTGCTGAGGCTCCTCGGGGGCGGGGCTGTGTGTCATGTGACCCAAGTGCTTAACGACAGGAAGTGAATTTTTCTAAAGTGGATGATTGGTGCGACTAGTAGTGTAGGAGCTCTCCGTATACTGTATTTACAGTGAGTGACCCCATCCCCCACCCTAATCATGGTAATTAGAGGCGTGCGCCAATAATTGAGCCACATTTGCTGCACCAGATTAGCGTGCGTGTGTACGATCAATATCCGTCCGACCTGCCAGACGCCATCGACTGCTGCGCGGCCTTCACTTAATGGTGGGACAACAAGCCAATACCGGGACCTCCAGACGTTCCCCCCGGGGGTGGGCGACGCACCGCTGAGCACGCCGAGTCCTGCACCGCCGCTAACCACTGCCATCCTGCCTAATGGAACTAAAAATAAATTGCAAATGTATGCACGCCCCATCACGATGATGAATGGAGCCGCCGACAGGAACCATAACTAATAAATCACAAATGGAGGCAAAAAATAAAAACTGGTGAGGACTTATAGACCTTGTCCTTCTGGGCTCAGTGGTGCCAGTAATAATACCGTACAATGCTTATAATACCGCCATATCCTGTAATATTCAGTCTAAATAATACCGCCATACAGTGCTTACATAGTATTGTCATGTTAAGTCCATATAAAAGTGTTAAAACAGTACTATACTGGGTGTAATTAATAATACAGCCCTATAGTGCACACATACAGTATTATCACTATACAGACCATACAGTGGCCACATAAGACTGCTGTAAACATATGATATCAGTATACACATATTAGCACTATACAGACCATTACTATACATGATGGTAACTTATAGTGCTCACATAATACCGGTATACAAACCATGAAAGTACAGTGCCCACATACTGCCCTATAGTGCACACATAAAAATCATCCAGTGGTCATATAATACTGCTTTATTGTGCACATATAACATGAGTATACAAAGTCTAAATAGTTAGTGCTCTCATAAAGCTGTTATATAGTGCACACATAATATCGGTATGCAGGTCATGAACATACTGTGCTCACATAATACTGCCTTATAGTGCGCAAGTAACTTCAGTATACATAAAATAGCCATACAGTGCTCATATAAAACTACTATATAGTGCAGGCATAATATCTGTTTGCATACCATGACTACACAATGCTGCCATATAGTGCACACATAATTTTAAATAGGCCATAACCATAAAGTGTTCACATAATACCGCCTTATAGAGGACACATAATATCAGTATACAGATCATGGCCATACACTGACCATACAATGCTGCCATATGGTGCACACATTAGTCATGAACATACTGTGCTCACATAATACTGCCTTATAGTGCACAAGTAACCAGTATACAGAAAATAGCCATACAGTGCTCATATAAAACTACTATATAGTGCAGGCATAATATCTTTTTACAGACCATGACTATACAATGCTGCCATATAGTGCACACATAATTCTAAATAGGCCATAACCATAAAGTGTTCACATAATACCACCTTATAGAGGACACATAATATATCATTATACAGATCATGGCCATACACTGACCATACAATGCTGCCATATGGTGCACACATTAGTCAAAGTAGGTTATGACCATACAGTGCTGACATATCAATGCCTTATAGTGTACATAGGGTAGCACTATACAGGCCATGACTATATAATAATCAAATGATGGTGACTTATAGTTCTCACATAATACCAATATACAGACCATGAATCTACAGTGCTAACATAAGGCTGCCCTATAGTGCACACATAAAATCAGTATTCAGGCACATACACTGCTCATAATACTACTTTATTATGCACACATAATATAAATATACAGAAAATGACTATACAGTGCTCATATAATGCTGCTATATAGTGCACACATAATATCAGTATGAAGGCCATGACCATACAGTGCTCACATAATATCAGTTTAGAGACCATGGGCACACAATGCTGCCATATAGTGCACACATAATTCTCAGTAGGTAATTACCATACGGTGCTTGCACAATACTGCCTTGTTGTACTGCACACAGAATATCGGTATACTGACCATGGCCAAACAGTGCTGCTATAATACGACCATATAGTGTACACATAATGTCATTAAAAAGGCCATGACCATAAAATGGTCAGCTAATATCAGTTTACAGACCATGATGATACACTGACCACACAATGCTGCCATATAGTGAACACATTATACTCAGTAGGCCATAGCAATACAGTGCTCCTATAATGCTGCCTTATAGAGCACACATACTATCAGTATACAGAACATATACACACAGTGCTCACATAATAATGTCCTATAGTACACACATAATATCAGAATACAGGGCATATAAATACAGTGCTCACATAATATTGCCTTATAGTGCACACATAATGTCACTATACAGTCCATGGACATACAATGCTCACAGCATACTGCCGTATAGTGAACACATAATATCAGTATGCAGGGCATATAGATACAGTGCTCACATAATACCACCTTATAGTGCACATATAATATGAGTATACAGGTCATATACATACAGTGCTCACATAATACTGCCTTATAGTGCACACATAATTTCACTATACAGGCCATATACACACAGTGTTCACATAATACCGCCTTATAATGGAAACATAATATCAGTATACAGGTCATATACATAAAGTGCTCACATAATACTGCCTTATAGTGCACACATAATGTCACTACACAGTCCATGTACATACAATGCTCACAGCATACTGCCTTATAGTACACACATAATATCAGTATACAGGGCATATAGATACAGTGCTCACATAATACCACCTTATAGAGCACATATAATATGAGTATACAGGTCATATACACATATATATATATATATATATATATATATATATATCTACAGTGCTCACATACTGCCTTATAGTGCACACATAATATCATTATAGAGTCCAGATACATTCAGTGCTCATATAATACTGCCTTAGAGTACACATATAATATCAGTATACAGGCCATATGCATTTAATGTTCACATAATACCACCTTATAGTGCACATATAATATCAGTATACATCCCATATACATTCAGTGCTCACATAATACCGCCTTATAGTGCCAACATAATATCAGTATAGATACAGTGCTCACATAATATCATTATACAGTCCATATACATACAGTGCTCACATAATACCGCCTTATAGTGCACACATAATATCAGTATACAAGCCATATACATACAGTGCTCACATAATACTGCCTTATAGTGCACACAAAATATCAGTATACAGGGCATATAAATACAGTGCTCACATAATATCACCTTGTAGTGCACACATAATATCAGTATCCAGCCTACATATCAGTGCTGTGCTGCTGTTGATGTGCCGCCTGTAGTGTCACTGTGGCGGATATTTCGGTGACATATTGTATCAGTATCAGCCAGGACCAGAATAGCGCGGATGTGCGACTCTCTGGGTGAGACGTCTCCATATTGTGTGAAGTGAAGCTTTAATCCCCAGCGATAACACTATGAGGCGCCATAAATACCGCACGGTTTATTACACGTATTCTCATTATTATCCGCGCTGTGTACGGGTGGTATCAGCACCCGCACATCACAAATTATCACAAATGGCTATCCTGACAGATTCTCCGGCGGATCCTCAGATCAGACAGGCATGAAATTACACAGTATTAATATGTGCAGCACCATAATAAACAGCACAGTCTGATCACACAACAAACTAATAATAACAAAAAAATATAAAAAATAATATATCATAATAAAAACCTTCAATTTAATGGTAAAAAATGCATCTAATAACAATTAACAAAATAATAATAAAAACAACAGTCTCATCCAGTCTGAGGTTATGGCGGATCCAATATCTACAACAGCTGAGGGTATGTTACAGTCTCATCCAGTCTGAGGTTATGTGCGGATCCAATATCTACAACAGCTGAGGGTATGTTACAGTCTCATCCAGTCTGAGGTTATGTGCGGATCCAATATCTACAACAGCTGAGGGTATGTTACAGTGTCATCCAGTCTGAGGTTATCTACAGATCCAATATCTACCACAGCTGAGGGTATGTTACAGTGTCATCCAGTCTGAGGTTATGTGCGGATCCAATATCTACAACAGCTGAGGGTATGTTACAGTGTCATCCAGTCTGAGGTTATCTACAGATCCAATATCTACCACAGCTGAGGGTATGTTACAGTGTCATCCAGTCTGAGGTTATCTACAGATCCAATAACTACAACAGCTGAGGGTTTGTTACAGTGTCATCCAGTCTGAGGTTATGTGCGGATCCAATATCTACAACAGCTGAGGGTATGTTACAGTATCATCCAGTCTGAGGTTATCTACAGATCCAATATCTACAACAGCTGAGGGTTTGTTACAGTGTCATCCAGTCTGAGGTTATCTACAGATCCAATATCTACAACAGCTGAGGGTTTGTTACATTGTCATCCAGTCTGAGGTTATCTACAGATCCAATATCTACAACAGCTGAGGGTATGTTACAGTGTCATCCAGTCTGAGGATATGTGCGGATCCAATATCTACAACAGCTGAGGGTTTATTACAGTGTCATCCAGTCTGAGGTTATGGCAGATCCAATAGCTACAACAGCTGAGGGTATATTACAGTCTCATCCAGTCTGAGGTTATGGCAGATCCAATATCTACAACAGCTGAGTGTTTGTTACAGTCTCATCCAGTCTGAGGTTATGGCAGATCCTATATCTACAACAGCTGAGGGTATGTTACAGTCTCATCCAGTCTGAGGTTATGTGCGGATCCAATATCTACAACAGCTGAGGGTATATTACAGTCTCATCCAGTCTGAGGTTATGGCGGATCCAATATCTACAACAGCTGAGGGTATGTTACAGTGTCCTCCAGTCTGAGGTTATGGCAGATCCAGTATCTACAACAGCTGAGGGTATGTTACAGTCTCATCCAGTCTGAGGTTATGGCAGATCCAGTATCTACAACAGCTGAGGGTATGTTACAGTGTCCTCCAGTCTGAGGTTATGGCAGATCCAGTATCTACAACAGCTGAGGGTATGTTACAGTGTCCTCCAGTCTGAGGCTACATTGCATTTCTCCCTGCGGTCGCAGCTCCGGTCCCCGGCGGCTGAATTATCTGTGCTGTGGCACCACCACCGGTAGGGGGAGCAGCAATCGTCTGCAGGGGTCACCGCCCGCCATGCTCACACTCCTTAATTATCAGAATTAACGTAATGAGCTGATGAGTTAATCAGGAGCAGAGAGCTCCGGGCGAATGTTTGTTTGTTCGTATGTAATTCACAAAAAGGAGGAAACATTGACGAGGAGCCAAGGTCTGATAGTGCTCGTCCCACGGGGCATTAAAGGGAGGACTGGGCAAACGCTCCACTGTGTATCACATCCAGCACTCATCTCACCAGACGAGCGCAAGAACAATCATCCAGGAAAAGGCGAAGGATCTGCTTCCATATTCTCACCCTTATCTCATCCGTGTGTCTGCAGCCTCCTATGTTCAGATGTGCACAATGTATCCATAAAAATGCTGCAACATGGAAAATCCGTGTGATCTCTGGTAGTGAGGGGTCTTTATAAACAGGAATCGGGGGAGGGTCTTTATATATAAGAAAATTGGAGCAGGGCATTTATCCCTATATAATAAGTTGGGGAGAGTTTCTATACATAGGAAGTGGGGGAGGGTCTTTATAAGAAATAGGGGAGGGTCTATATATATAGGAAGTGGGGGAGGGCCTATATATATAGGAAGTGGGGGAGGGTCTTTATTTATAGGAAGTGGGGGAGGGTCTATATTTATAGGAAGTGGGGGAGGGTCTTTATTTATAGGAAGTGGGGGAGGGTCTATATTTATAGGAAGTGGGGGAGGGTCTTTATTTATAGGAAGTGGGGGAGGGTCTTTATTTATAGGAAGTGGGGGAGGGTCTTTATTTATAGGAAGTGGGGGAGGGTCTTTATTTATAGGAAGTGGGAGAGGGTCTTTATTTATAGGAAGTGGGAGAGGGTCTTTATTTATAGGAAGTGGGAGAGGGTCTATATTTATAGGAAGTGGGGGAGGGTCTTTATTTATAGGAAGTGGGAGAGGGTCTATATTTATAGGAAGTGGGGGAGGGTCTTTATTTATAGGAAGTGGGGGAGGGTCTTTATTTATAGGAAGTGGGGGAGGGTCTTTATTTATAGGAAGTGGGGGAGGGTCTTTATTTATAGGAAGTGGGAGAGGGTCTTTAATAAAGACCCTCCCCCACTTCCTATATATAAAGACCCTCCCCCCTCCCTATATATATATATATAAAGACCCTCCCCAACTACCTAGATATAGACTCTTTATATATAGGTAGTTGGGGAGGGTCTTTATATATAGGGAGGGGAGAGGGTCTTTATATATAGGGAGTGGGGGAGGGTCTTTATATATAGGGAGGGGAGAGGGTCTTTATATATAGGAAGTGGGGGAGGGTCTTTATATATAGGGAGTGAGGAAGGGTCTTTATATATAGGAAGTGGGGGAGGGTCTTTATATATAGGAAGTGGGGGAGGGTCTTTATATATAGGAAGTGGAGGAGGGTCTTTATATATAGGAAGTGGAGGAGGGTCTTTATATATAGGTAGTTGGGGAGGGTCTTTATATATAGGGAGTGGGGGAGGGTCTTTATATATAGGGAGTGGGGGAGGGTCTTTATATATAGGAAATGGGGGAGGGTCTTTATATATAGGAAGTGGGGGAGGGTCTTTATATATAGGAAGTGGGGGAGGGTCTTTATATATAGGAAGTGGAGGAGGGTCTTTATATATAGGAAGTGGAGGAGGGTCTTTATATATAGGAAGTGGAGGAGGGTCTTTATATATAGCTAGTTGGGGAGGGTCTTTATATCTAGGGAGGGGGAAGGGTCTTTATATATAGGAAGTGGAGGAGGGTCTTTATAGGAAGTGGAGGAGGGTCTTTATATATAGGTAGTTGGGGAGGGTCTTTATATATAGGGAGGGGGAGGGTCTTTATATATAGGAAGTGGAGGAGGGTCTTTATAGGAAGTGGAGGAGGGTCTTTATATATAGGTAGTTGGGGAGGGTCTTTATATATAGGGAGGGGGAGGGTCTTTATATATAGGAAGTGGGGAGGGTCTTTATATATAGGAAGTGGGGGAGGGTCTTTACATATAGGAAGTGGGGGAGGGTCTTTATTTATCGGAGTGGGGGAGGGTCTTTATATATAGGGAGTGGGGGAGGGTCTTTATATATAGGAAGTGGGGGAGAGTCTTTATATATAGGAAGTTGGGGGGGTCTTTATATATAGGAAGTGGGGGACGGTCTTTATATATAGGAAGTTGGGGGGGGTCTTTATATATAGAAAGTGTGGGAGGGTCTTTATATTTAGTCACCTAAAAACATACAAGATTTCAGGCTCTCACAGACCTGTAACTTCTATAAGAGGCTCCTCTGTCCTCCACTCATTACCTGTAGTAATGGCTCTTGCTGTTTGAACTTGTTATCAGTATAAAAGACACCTGTCCACAACCTCACACAGTCACACTCCAAACTCCTCTATGGTGAAGACGAAAGAGCTTTCGAAGGACACCAGAAACAGAATTGTAGCCCGCACCAGGCTGGGAAGACTGAATCTGCAAAAGGCAAGCAGCTTGGTGTGGTGAAATCAACTGTTGGAGTAATAATAAGAAAATGGAAGACATACAAGACCACTAATAATCTCCCTTGATCTGGGGCTCCACGCAAGATCTCACCTTGTGAGGTCAAGATGATCACAAGAACGGTGAGCAAAAATCCCAGAACCCCACGGGGGGACCTAGTGAATGACCTACATAGAGCTGGGAACACCGTAACAAAGGCTACCATCAATAACACACTACACTGCCAGGGAATGAGGTCCTGCAGTGCCAGACGTGTCCCCCCTGATTAAGCCAGTACATGTCCAGGCCCGTCTGAAGTCTGATAGAGAGCATTTGGATTATCCAGAAGAGTATTTGGAGAATGCCATACGGTCTGATGAAACCAAAGTAGAATTGTTTGGTAGAAACACAACTCATCGTGTTTGGAGGAGACAGAATGCTGAGTTGCATCCAAACAACACCATACCTACTGTGAAGCATGGGGGTGGCAACATCATGCTTTGGGGCTGATTCTCTGCAAAGAGACCAGGATGACTGATCCGTGTACATGAAAGAATTAATGGAGTCATGTATCGTGAGATTTTGAGTGCAACCTCCTTCCATCAGCGAGGGCATTGAAAATGAAACATGGCTGGGTGTTTCAGCATGATAATGATCCCAAGCACACCGCCAGGGTAATGAAGGGGGGGCTTCGTAAGAAGTGTATGAAGGTCCTGGAGTGGCCTAGCCAGTCTCCAGACCTCAACCCCAAAGAAAACCTTTGGAGAGAGTTGAAAGTCCATGTTGCCTAGCAACAGGCCCAAAACATCACTGCTCACTCAAACACACATCACGTTCTGCAGTAATGAGGGCGGCAGGTCCGTCCTTTGTCCCCACCTCAGTCCCATCCCGAAAGCTCCATCCATTACTGTACATCACAGCGGTGCCGGAGCCGCGCACTCTCTGCATTATATCCGCACCCGGTAGAACATTTTCTCAACTGGACGGAATAAGACATCACTGAATGTTTTTTTTCCATCTGATTCATCAAACATTAAGATATTCCGGCGGTTTGATGAATCAGCTGCACAGAATTACATAGCGTGAAACCTTGCAGAACATTTTACCCTTTCATCGTTTGCCATAATGGAGCTTTCTCTTAGTCACCAGCTGACAGATTAGGCCGAAGTTACAGGGTGTTTAATCACAAACAAGTGGGAGGCACAAGAAATGTTTAATGACAAAATGCTCTGAATCACCCAAGAGCGGCAACGAGTAGATGCCGGTGACTCTAAGGTGGCCATTAGTGATGAGCGAGCACTACCATGCTCGGGTGCTCAGTATTCGTAACTAGTGATGAGCGGGCACTACCATGCTCGGGTGCTCAGTACTCGTAACTAGTGATGAGCGAGCACTACCATGCTCGGGTGCTCAGTACTCGTAACTAGTGATGAGCGGGCACTACCATGCTCGGGTGCTCAGTACTCGTAACTAGTGATGAGCGGGCACTACCATGCTCAGGTGCTCAGTACTGGTAACTAGTGATGAGCGGACACTACCATGCTCGGATGCTCAGTACTCATAACTAGTGATGAGCGGGCACTACCATGCTCGGGTGCTCAGTACTCGTAACTAGTGATGAGCGGGCACTACCATGCTCAGGTGCTCAGTACTGGTAACTAGTGATGAGTGAGCACTACCATGCTCGGGTGCTCAGTACTCGTAACTAGTGATGAGTGGGCACTACCATGCTCGGGTGCTCAGTACTCGTAGCTAGTGATGATCAGGCACTATCATGCTCGGGGGCTCAGTACTGGTAACTAGTGATGAGCGGCACTACCATGCTCGGGGGCTCAGTACTGGTAACTAGTGATGAGCGAGCACTACCATGCTCGGGTGCTCAGTACTGGTAACTAGTGATGAGTGAGCACTACCATGCTTAGGTGCTCAGTACTGGTAACTAGTGATGAGTGAGCACTACCATGCTCGGGTGCTCAGTACTCGTAACTAGTGATGAGCGGGCACTACCATGTTCGGGTGCTCAGTACTGGTAACTAGTGATGAGCGGGCACTACCATGCTCGGGTGCTCAGTACTCGTAACTAGTGATGAGCGGGCACTACCATGCTCGGGTGCTCAGTACTCGTAACTAGTGATGAGCGGGCACTACCATGCTCGGGTGCTCAGTACTGGTAACTAGTGATGAGCGTGCACTACCATGCTCAGGTGCTCAGTACTCGTAACTAGTGATGAGCGGGCACTACCATGCTCGGGTGCTCAGTACTCGTAACTAGTGATGAGCGGGCACTACCATGCTCAGGTGCTCAGTACTGGTAACTAGTGATGAGTGAGCACTACCATGCTCGGGTGCTCAGTACTCGTAACTAGTGATGAGTGGGCACTACCATGCTCGGGTGCTCAGTACTCGTAGCTAGTGATGATCGGGCACTATCATGCTCGGGGGCTCAGTACTGGTAACTAGTGATGAGCGGCACTACCATGCTCGGGGGCTCAGTACTGGTAACTAGTGATGAGTGAGCACTACCATGCTCGGGTGCTCAGTACTGGTAACTAGTGATGAGTGAGCACTACCATGCTTAGGTGCTCAGTACTGGTAACTAGTGATGAGTGAGCACTACCATGCTCGGGTGCTCAGTACTCGTAACTAGTGATGAGCGGGCACTACCATGTTCGGGTGCTCAGTACTGGTAACTAGTGATGAGCGGGCACTACCATGCTCGGGTGCTCAGTACTCGTAACTAGTGATGAGCGGGCACTACCATGCTCGGGTGCTCAGTACTCGTAACTAGTGATGAGCGGGCACTACCATGCTCGGGTGCTCAGTACTGGTAACTAGTGATGAGCGTGCACTACCATGCTCAGGTGCTCAGTACTCGTAACTAGTGATGAGCGGGCACTACCATGCTCGGGTGGTCAGTACTGGTAACTAGTGATGAGCGGGCACTACCATGCTCGGGTGCTCAGTACTGGTAACTAGTGATGAGCGGGCACTACCATGCTCGGGTGCTCTGTACTCGTAACTAGTGATGAGCGTGCACTACCATGCTCGGGTGCTCTGTACTCGTAACTAGTGATGAGCGTGCACTACCATGCTCAGGTGCTCAGTACTCGTAACTAGTGATGAGTGAGCACTACCATGCTCAGGTGCTCAGTACTCGTAACTAGTGATGAGCGGGCACTACCATGCTCAGGTGCTCAGTACTCGTAACTAGTGATGAGCGGGCACTACCATGCTCAGGTGCTCAGTACTGGTAACTAGTGATGAGCGGGCACTACCATGCTCGGGTGCTCAGTACTGGTAACTAGTGATGAGCGGGCACTACCATGCTCGGGTGCTCAGTACTCGTAACTAGTCAATTCCTTTTACCATTTGTTTAGTAGCAACTTTCATATTTTGTTTGGATAGAAGACTCTTGGTTTTCACTACCATAAAGTGGTGTATTTAGCAGAACAACAAGGGATCGGACCGACCAAAATAGTCTTCTCTCGCAGGACACCATAGCAGTTGTACAGTCAGTCTCTTCGGATGAGTCTTGCATAGGTTCTCACCATCCAATCCTTGTGGGCCAACCAAAGCAAGAAGAAATTGTACCAACCGGAGATGGTCCTCTTTTTAAAGGCCCCATAGTGACTGCAGGGTCAATTTTAAGTCCTGCACAGGTTCTCACTGTCCAAAAGTGATGGACCTACCAAGAACTTGGAACTGGACCAACCAGAGATGGTTCTCTCTTCTTTGACCCAATTCCAGTTCTAGTCAGACGTTATGGTTGAGTACTCTACAGGTTCTCACTGTCCAAAAGTGATAGAGCTACCAAGAACTTGGAACTGGACCAACCAGAGATGGTTCTCTCTTCTTTGACCCAATTCCAGTTCTACTCAGACGTTATGGTTGAGCACTCTACAGGTTCTCACAACTCAAAAGTGATAGAGCTACCAAGAACTTGGAACTGGACCAAAACGAGATGGTTCTCTCTTCTTTGACCCAATTCCAGTTCTAGTCAGACGTTATGGTTGAGTACTCTACAGGTTCTCACTGTCCAAAAGTGATAGACCTACCAAGAACTTGGAACTGGACCAACCAGAGATGGTTCTCTCTTCTTTGACCCAATTCCAGTTCTAGTCAGACGTTATGGTTGAGTACTCTACAGGTTCTCACTGTCCAAAAGTGATAGAGCTACCAAGAACTTGGAACTGGACCAACCAGAGATGGTTCTCTCTTCTTTGACCCAATTCCAGTTCTAGTCAGACGTTATGGTTGAGCACTCTACAGGTTCTCACAACTCAAAAGTGGTAGAGCTACCGGACGTAGAAGAGATCGGACCAAATAGATCTTCTCTTCAAGGGGCCCCATAGCAGTTGCACAGGTAGTCTTTATGGTTGAGTTTGCACAAGCTTTCAATATCCAAGACTAAATGAATGGACCAACCAGAGGTGGTCAATTCTCCAAGGTCATCATAGAAGTTGCAAAATCCGATCTATGAGAAGCCCTTTAAGTACACGCAATCCCTTTAAGCTCTGCTTATAAAATTTGTTTTGTCTGGAGTATTTTTTTTAGGAAATGAAAAAAAAAACAACAATTATATTAACCCAATATTTGCCAGAATCATTAAGAAACTCTAAACTCTGCATTATGAGGAACCACATGGAGAACCCACGTGCGGACTCAGCCCGTCTCCCCTGCACTAACACATTTAATGTTATGGTCACCTCTTATTGTTGAATTACAATATCCACAAGGAAATACTGCCCCACTTAATGTCACATTAGCATTTGCGTCTTGTAAATGTGCTAATGAGCTGAGACGTGAGCCACCGTCCTGTTGTTAGATCCGCATTTACAAGCGGGAAAGATGTTGGAGGACACGCCGGTCAACCTTATAAATCTCCATCTCAATTAATGGAGCGGATTGCGTTTCTATTTTATCGCGGGCAGTTTTTGGTGTGGTTTTACACGCTTCCCTCTGCCATCTGAGTGGTCTTTATGTGCATACAAATGGTAATCAACAGCATTTCAGGCTCCGATTTAATCTTAACGTTGCCGAATAAATCAAGAAAGCTGCGTGGTCTGGACACCTGCCCGGGACGCACCTGGACTAGAGCGCGAATGTAGAAAAGGAGTCTGTGTTCATGCGGCAGCTTCGTAAAAGCTGCATTAAAGGGACAGCCACTTACAGCAAGGGACAGCCACTTACTCCAAGGGACAGCCACTTACACCAAGGGACAGCCACTTACTCCAAGGGACAGCCACTTACTCCACGGCACAGCCACTTACTCCACGGCACAGCCACTTACACCAAGGGACAGTCACTTACTCCAAGGGACAGCCACTTACTCCACGGCACAGCCACTTACTCCACGGCACAGCCACTTACTCCAAGGAACAGCCACTTACTCCAAGGGACAGCCACTTACTCCAAGGGACAGCCACTTACTCCACGGGACAGCCACTTACTCCAAGGGACAGCCACTTACTCCAAGGGACAGCCACTTACTCCAAGAGACAGCCACTTATTCCAAGGAACAGCCACTTACTCCAAGGGACAGCCACTTACTCCAAGGGACAGCCACTTACTCCACGGCACAGCCACTTACTCCAAGGGACAGCCACTTACTCCAAGGGACAGCCACTTACTCCAAGGGACAGCCACTTACTCCACGGGACAGCCACTTACTCCAAGTAACAGCAACTTACTCCAAGGGACAGCCACTTACTCCAAGAGACAGCCACTTATTCCAAGGAACAGCCACTTACTCCAAGGGACAGCCACTTACTCCAAGGGACAGCCACTTACTCCAAGGGACAGCCACTTACTCCAAGGGACAGCCACTTACTCCACGGCACAGCCACTTACTCCAAGGGACAGCCACTTACTCCAAGGGACAGCCACTTACTCCACTGGACAGCCACTTACTCCACGGGACAGCCATTTACTCCAAGTAACAGCAACTTACTCCAAGGAACAGCCACTTACACCAAGGGAAAGCCACTTACTCCAAGGACAGCCACTTACCCCAAGGGACAGCCACTAAAACAAAGGAACAGCCACTTACACCAAGGAACAGCCACTTACTCCAAGGACAGCCACATACCCCAAAGGACAGCCACTAAAACAAAGGAACAGCCACTTACACCAAGGAACAGCCACTTACACCAAGGATCAGCCACTTACACCAAGGGACAGCCACTTACACTAAGGATCAGCCATTTACACCAAGGGACAGCCACTTACACCAAGGATCAGCTACTTACCCCAAGGGACAGCCACTTACCCCAAGGGACAGCCACTTACCCCAAGGGACAGCCACTTACATCAAGGAACAGCCACTTACACCCAGGGACAGCCACTTACATCAAGGAACAGCCACTTACACCAAGGATCAGCCATTTACACAAAGGGAAAGCCACTTACTCCAAGGGTCAGCCACTTACACCAAGGGTCAGCCACTTACCCCAAAGGACAGCCACTAAAACAAAGGAACAGCCACTTACACCAAGGAACAGCCACTTACACCAAGGATCAGCCATTTACACAAAGGGAAAGCCACTTACTCCAAGGGTCAGCCACTTACACCAAGGGTCAGCCACTTACACCAAGGGTCAGCCACTTACATCAAGGGTCAGCCACTTACATCAAGGGTCAGCCGCTTACACCAAGGGTCAGCCATTTACTTCAAGGGTCAGCCACTTACTCCAAAGGACAGCTGCTTACACCAAGGAACAGCTACTTACACCAAGGAACAGCCACTTACACCCAAGGACAGCCACTTATACCAAGAGACAGCCACTTAAATCAAGGGACAGCCACTTACACCAAAGGACAGCCACTTACACCAAGGGACAGTCACTTACTCCAAGGGACAGCCACTTACACCAAGGGACAGCCACTTACTCCAAGGGTCAGCCACTTACACCAAGGGACAGCCACTTACACCAAGGGTCAGCCACTTACACCCAGGGACAGCCACTTACACCCAGGGACAGCCACTTACTCCAAGGGACAGCCACTTACCCCCAAGGGACAGGCACTTACACCAAGGGTCAGCCACTTATACTAAGGGTCAGGCACTTACACCAAGGGTCAGCCACTTACTCCAAGGGTCAGCCACTTACACCAAGGGACAGCCACTTACACCAAGGGTCAGCCACTTACACCCAGAGACAGCCACTTACACCCAGGGACAGCCACTTACTCCAAGGGACAGCCACTTACCCCCAAGGGACAGGCACTTACACCAAGGGTCAGCCACTTATACTAAGGGACAGGCACTTACACCAAGGGTCAGCCACTTATACTAAGGGTCAGGCACTTACACCAAGAGCCAGAGACTTACTCTAAGGGTCAGCGGCTTACAACGGACTGCTGCTTAACCCAAGGGACTGCCACTTACACCAAGAGACAGCCGCTTACACCAAGGGACAGCCGCTTACACCAAGGGTCAGCCACTTACACCAAGGGTCAGCCACTACACCAAGGGTCAGTCACTTACACCAAGGGTGAGTCACTTACACCAAGGGTCAGTCACTTACAACACTTTTTTGGTGTTTGTGTTTATTTATTTTCACTTACAAATTAGTAATGGGGGGTCTCATAGATGCCTCTGATTACTAATCTAGGGCTTAGTGGAAGCTGTGAGCTATTATAAACCCCTAATTACACCGATTGCCACCTTATTAAGGCAATCGCAATGAGAAGGGGAAAGTTCTGAGTTTGTTGCATCTAATAGACGTGACAATCCTGAGCAGTTGCAGGCTGCTATTTTTAGGCTGGGGAGCCCAATAATCATAGGTCTCCCCAGCCTGAGAATACCAGCTCTCAGCTGTTGACTTTATCATGGCTGGGTATCAAAATTGGAGGGGACTGACCACTGTTTTTTAAAATTATTTATTTAAATAATTAAGAAAAAAACGGCATGCGATTCCTCTTATTTTGATACACAGCCAAGATAAGCACACGGCTCGGGGCTACAGTCTGTAGCCCCATGCTTTATCTGTGCTGGGTATCATAATATGGGGGGACCCTATGCCAATTTTATTATTTATTTATATTTACACTATTATAGACACAGACACAGAGTCTCTGATTGAAAGCAGTCAGACATGTTGTCACACAGGGTGGGGGCGCATCTGACTTCAACCAATCAGAGAGGCGGGGACTGACGGCGGCCCCGGAAGAAGTGTTACAGCCGTGCAGAGACTGGTACGTATAAAGCGCTTGCTCCAATCCCCCTAGCCCTTATACCACCATTTCTAAGCCTGCCTGATTTGGGTCCCCATAGACGTATATGGAGACCAGAGTCCTGGTCAGATATCTGAGATCAATTCTGGGCCCGACTTGTTTTTTTGAAAACCCGGTTGAACCCACCGATCCCGGTATCTGCAAGCCCGCCCATCACTATTCCTTATCTTTTCCCCATTTCTGTTTCTTTTCTCCCTTTCTTCCTGTATTCCTTCTTTCCTTCCATTTTTCCCTACTTCCCTTTTCTCCTATTCCTTCCTTCTTTCATTTTAGTTTTCACTCTCTCCTTTCTCCCACCCTTCTTTCCTTTGTGTTTCCTTCTCTTTTTTTCCTTCTTTCGTCCTTCTCTGCCTCTCTCTCCTCCCCACCCTTTACATCTTTACCACCCCACTTCTATTGTTTACGTTACATTCCTTACTCCTTTTTCCTTTCTTCCTTCTGTACCGCCCCACGCTCAGCAGCAGCCGAGCCGCTCGGATCCGGGCTCGTTGGTGGGTGGCTCGAGCGCCTCCAGACCCGGGGTCACTTCGCTGTGAAAGGGGATGCTGGCGCTTTTGGTGGGGGTTAGATAGGTGTACAGCCGGAGCCGCGCTTGAGTTCGTGACGCCACCCATGGGATGTGGTGAAGGTAGACACCACCGCTGCAGTTACGGGACACCCAGGGGAGATGTTTATGCAGCAAGTTGTTAACCCCTCCGTGGGCAGGGATGATGGCCCCAGGGCCCGTTGGGGGTAGCTGGGCGGTGCAGGGCGGTGCGCGGCCAGATGGCACTGTTATACTCACTGTTATTGACATACACAAGTCTCTGGTAAACCAAGTTGATGGTGGTCGGTGCCCGCAGCCGGCTGCATCTGGTCCTCCACCCGGTTCGGTGGTCTTGGCCTTTCTCCTTCACTGTGTTGTGTACTTGGGCTGCCTGCGCTTCAGCGACGGGAGTCCGTTCCCCGACTTTGTGGATGCCGGGAGAGCCCTTTTGCCCGCAGACGCTGGCCCGTGGGATCTCTCTGCCTGTGCGGTGGCTTTCTATCCCCCTCGTTGGGCTGTTGTCTTCAGTCGGGACTTGGGTGGGAAAGGACCTATAGTCCAGACCGCAATCAGTTAATTAACTCAGTCCAGTGGCTTCAGGACCTCGTTTCAGGGTCTGAGTACCCCCCTGTGTGCTCCGGTTTCCGAGTCGGTTCCTTGGGTCGGTACCGGTGGGCCACTACCCTGTCCCGGTCTACCACGGTTCCACCGAGCCGTCTTCCCGGCTCCTGCAGGCTAAGGCCACCATTTGCCTCCTAGCCAAAGGTGCCCGGGCTCCAACCCCGGCACCTGTCAGACTCCTCTCTCTACTCACTGACTGACTGACTGACTGTTTTCCTGCCTCAGGCCCTCTGAACTCCTCGGTGGGCATGGCCAACTGCCTGTCTCCGCCCCCTAGTGAGTCCATCAAGCACTGAGAGAGGTGACTAGGGTTTAATGGTTGGCTGATGACAACTTTTTGGGGGACAGGTGTAGTGCAGGGGTCTATCTGTGACTACCTGGCTAGTCCAGGGCGTCACACTTCCTTTTTTCCTTCTTCCGCACCTCTCTTCCTTTCTCCCTTTCTCTTTCATCCTTTTTAGATTACCACCTTGCTTCCTTACAATCCTTCCTTCCTTTTTCCTTCCTTCCTTCTTCCTTCCACTTATTCTTGCTTATTAGTTTACTACCATTCTTTCTTACAATCTTTCCTTCCTTCCTCCCTTCCTTCATCTCTCTCTTCCTTTTTAGTTTACTACCTTTGTTCCTTCCTTCCTTTTCCTTCCTTTTATTCTTGCTTTTTAGTTTACTATTTTCCTTCCTTCCTTCCTTCTTTACTACATTGCTTCCTTAAATTCTTTTACATTCTCCTATTTTCTAGGCCTGTCTTTGAGGCGGGTAGAGTGGGACAGTTTGCTCACCACCCGACATAGTGGGATAGAGACCCACCACATCCAGGACTGTCCTGCTGGATCTGCAATGGTTGGGAGCAATCCCTGAGGGCAGCCACTGCAGGGTAAACAGATAAGAAGCTGACCATTGGTATAGCCAAGCAGTCGGCTTAGGAGGACATATTCTTGAGTGCTCAGGAGGCACCAAAATACCACTAGTTTTTGGCTAGTCATTGATTTACAGGACTAGAGCTGACTATACCCTTGCCCCGGGTGAGGAACGTCTCTGACCTGACTTTTATGACCGTGCCTGGTTGAATGTCATTGATCAGTCCATTACAACCCATTCTCCTCACAGTTGTCCATGGCCATGGGCGTCTACCCTCCATGCACTGACATGATTAAAACCATAAATTAGAAGAAGGTGGTGCCACTACTTCTGGACATGTCATTCATGTACTGTGGGTACATGAATTTTACAAGGTGTCCTCCTATGTAACCTTTGTTCTGTACCTCTTAAAAGACATGTCTCTGAGTTTTTCGCGCTCCTAAATCTTTTATTGCATTAGCAATGAATCCTTCCACGGCTGCGACTGTCAGCGCCATGGCCGGAGGCCGTAAACGCATGTCGAGGAAACGCTACTCCTGTTTGGATTTCATTCTCCATCAAACGTGAAGCTTCATAGAAAAGTCATTTAATTACATGATAGAGTTCTTGCCAAGAACATAAAACAGGTCCCCGCGGGCGGCGGAGGGGACAAAGTTACCCAAACGCTTAATGTGATTTTTATTTTTTATAGGGCTATAGATTTCTGAAACACGTCAGCGTAGCTCGGAGGAGAGCGGAGCGATGACAGAACCTCGGAAACATATATGGCCATTCCTGAGAAGAAGTGGAGGAGATCAACGGACGGAGATGCACTGTGAATGTGGAAGAGGTGGAGGAGATCGGCGGACGGAGAAGATGCACTGTGAATGTGGAAGAGGTGGAGGAGATCGGCGGATGGAGAAGATGCACTGTGAATGTGGAAGAGGTGGAGGAGATCGGCGGATGGAGAAGATGCACTGTGAATGTGGAAGAGGTGGAGGAGATCGGCGGATGGAGAAGATGCACTGTGAATGTGGAAGAGGTGGAGGAGATCGGCGGATGGAGAAGATGCACTGTGAATGTGGAAGAGGTGGAGGAGATCGGTGGACGGAGAAGATGCACTGTGAAGGTGGAAGAGGTGGAGATCAGCGGACGGAGAAGATGCACTATGAAGGTGGAAGAGGTGGAGATCGGCGGACAGAGAAGATGCACTGTGAATGTGGAAGAGGTGGAGGAGATCGGGGGACGGGAAGATGCACTGTGAATGTGGAAGAGGTGGAGGAGATCGGCGGACAGAGAAGATGCACTGTGAATGTGGAAGAGGTGGAGAAGATTGGTGGATGGAGAAGATGCACTGTGAATGTGGAAGAGGTGGAGGAGATCGGCGGATGGAGAAGATGCACTGTGAATGTGGAAGAGGTGGAGGAGATCGGGGGACGGGAAGATGCACTGTGAAGGTGGAAGAGGTGGAGGAGATCGGCGGATGGAGAAGATGCACTGTGAATGTGGAAGAGGTGGAGAAGATCGGCGGATGGAGAAGATGCACTGTGAATGTGGAAGAGGTGGAGGAGATTGGCGGATGGAGAAGATGCATTGTGAAGGTGGAAGAGGTGGAGGAGATCGGGGGACGGGAAGATGCACTGTGAATGTGGAAGAGGTGGAGGAGATCGGCGGACGGAGAAGATGCACTGTGAATGTGGAAGAGGTGGAGGAGATCGGGGGACGGGAAGATGCACTGTGAATGTGGAAGAGGTGGAGGAGATCGGCGGATGGAGAAGATGCACTGTGAATGTGGAAGAGGTGGAGAAGATCGGCGGATGGAGAAGATGCACTGTGAATGTGGAAGAGGTGGAGAAGATCGGCGGATGGAGAAGATGCACTGTGAATGTGGAAGAGGTGGAGAAGATCGGCGGATGGAGAAGATGCACTGTGAATGTGGAAGAGGTGGAGGAGATCGGGGGACGGGAAGATGCACTGTGAATGTGGAAGAGGTGGAGGAGATCGGCGGATGGAGAAGATGCACTGTGAATGTGGAAGAGGTGGAGAAGATCGGCGGATGGAGAAGATGCACTGTGAATGTGGAAGAGGTGGAGAAGATCGGCGGATGGAGAAGATGCAATGTGAATGTGGAAGAGGTGGAGGAGATCGGGGGACGGGAAGATGCACTGTGAATGTGGAAGAGGTGGAGGAGATCGGCGGATGGAGAAGATGCACTGTGAATGTGGAAGAGGTGGAGAAGATCGGCGGATGGAGAAGATGCACTGTGAATGTGGAAGAGGTGGAGAAGATCGGCGGATGGAGAAGATGCACTGTGAATGTGGAAGAGGTGGAGAAGATCGGCGGATGGAGAAGATGCACTGTGAATGTGGAAGAGGTGGAGGAGATCGGCGGATGGAGAAGATGCATTGTGAATGTGGAAGAGGTAGAGGAGATCGGCGGATGGAGAAGATGCACTGTGAATGTGGAAGAGGTAGAGGAGATCGGCGGATGGAGAAGATGCACTGTGAATATGGAAGAGGTGGAGGAGATCGGCGGATGGAAAAGATGCACTGTGAATGTGGAAGAGGTGGAGAAGATCGGCGGGTGGAGAAGATGCACTGTGAATGTGGAAGAGGTGGAGGAGATCGGCGGGCGGAGAAGATGCACTGTGAATGTGTGGCGACCCTGAGGCTTCAGTCGCCACAGGGTACTACACCTCACTTAAGGTGCAGTATTCATCTCGGGTGAGGAGGAGGTTACCCACCAGTGTTTTCACATTTCACCTTACATACAACTTAGGTGCCCTCCCACTGGGGACTGGACTAGAGTAGACAGGGGGTGGCCATCATGATGAATGGGACTTTCCCGGTTACTAGGACAACCACCTGGGGGGTGGGCACCACTTGGGGTAAAAGTAGGAACTCTTACACAAACTTCAGTCAAGTCGAGACTTCAGTTCTGGCAGCACGACACCACTCGTCTTCTTCTTTTTCTTCACAGAGCCTGAGGCTTGGAGCGGGAAGCTCATCCCGGGTTCCTCACTTCCGAAGGGACATCCCTTTCTGAAAGGACTTTTTCAAATACCGGTGGCTACGTCTAACTTATCCGGGATTGGCTTGAGCCCATCACGGCAGAGACCGGTACTCCCGGGCAACCAAAGGACAGTGAGTAAAGACCTGGAACCGCAATGGAAGTGTCCGTCCTTCATTGCCAGCACTGTTGCCCCGCGCTTCGGCGCCAACGGCCACTACTACTTCCATCATCCTCCCTGGGGCCTAGTTTCGCCTGCGGGAAGCTGAACTGTGGCGCCACAGGGTATTACACAACTTTTCAGGGGTAATATTTATTCCGGGTCAGGAGGGGGTTAACCTGCCGGTGCCTTCACAAAACACACACATACAACAGTAAGGTGCTTACTCACAGCGGGTTGGACTAGGGCAGACAGGATAGTTAGCCATCATGAAGCATGGGACCAGTCGCTAGGACAACCACTGGGGGCGGACACCACATGGGGTAGAAGTAGGCGCAACTATCACACTTGCAGCAGAACCTTCCTAGACACAGCTTGGGATAACACCTAACACTGACAACTGGAGTTAGTATTTTTCCCTCTTTTTTGGCCTGTGGCTTGGAGCAGGAGGCTCGGCCCGGGTTCCGGACAGCAACTGAGGGACACTTCACTAAAAGACTTTCATGGGCACCGGCGGTGACCACCAACTATCCGGGATCGTCTGCAGCCCATTGTGGTGGAGATCAGTACTCTGGGCAGCGCCTGAACTACCTGTGAGTGAAAGACTTGGAATTGCAGCCCCTGCCTCAGCCTCTCCTTTACCGGCGCCATTGCCCAGCACTGCGGCGCCAACAGGGACTACCACCACCCCCACCATCCTCCCTGGGGTAACCCCGCTCCGCCTGTGAATGTGGAAGAGGTGGAGGAGATCGGCGGATGGAGAAGATGCAATGTGAATGTGGAAGAGGTGGAGGAGATCTGCGGATGGAGAAGATGCACTGTGAATGTGGAAGAGGTGGAGGAGATCTGCGGATGGAGAAGATGCAATGTGAATGTGGAAGAGGTGGAGGAGATCTGCGGATGGAGAAGATGCACTGTGAATGTGGAAGAGGTGGAGGAGATCGGTGGATGGAGAAGATGCACTGTGAATGTGGAAGAGGTGGAGGAGATCGGTGGATGAAGAAGATGCACTGTGAATGTGAAAGAAGTGGAGGAGATCGGCGGATGGAGAAGATGCAATGTGAATGTGGAAGAGGTGGAGGAGATCTGCGGATGGAGAAGATGCACTGTGAATGTGGAAGAGGTGGAGGAGATCGGCGGATAGAGAAGATCCACTGTGAATGTGGAAGAGGTGGAGGAGATCTGCGGATGGAGAAGATGCACTGTGAAGGTGGAAGAGGTGGAGGAGATCGGGGGACGGGAAGATGCACTGTGAATGTGGAAGAGGTGGAGGAGATCTGCGGATGGAGAAGATGCACTGTGAATGTGGAAGAGGTGGAGGAGAATGGCGGAAGGAGAAGATGCACTGAGAATGTGGAAGAGGTGGAGGAGATCGGTTGATGGAGAAGATGCACTGTGAATGTGTGGCGCCCCTGAGGCTTCAGTCACCACAGGGTACTGCACCTCACTTAAGGTGCAATATTCATCTTGGGTAAGGAGGGGGTTAGCCACCAGTGTTTTCACATTTCACCTTACATACAGCGTAGGTGCCCACCCACCGGGAACTGGACTACGGTAGGCTTGGGGGGTGGCCATCATGATGCATGGGTCTTTCCCAGTCACTAGGACAACCACCTGGGAGGTGGGGCCAACTTGGAGTAGAAGTAGGAACAACACTTACACAAACTTAAGTCAAGTCGAGACTTCAGTTCTGGCAGCACGACACCACTCTTCTTCTTTTTCTTCACAGAGCCTGGGGCTTGGAGCGGGAAGCTCAGCCCGGGTTCCTCACTTCTGAAGGAACATCCCTTAGGAAAGGACTCTTTCAAATACTGGTGACTACCTGTAACTTATCCGGGATTACCAAAAATAGAAGGAAGGCACCAAGAGGTCCTGAGTTGATGACTTGTTAGACGTTTTGGAGATGTTACAGCCACCCTGGTGATCGGGCTTGTCCACAACTCTCCGCGGATCCTCATCTACGTAACTCTCCATTGTTATGGGACCCATAATAGCCAGACGAAAAGGGGACCACAAGTACGGGGGGGGGGGAGGCGGGAATAACCGTGTGAGACCCTTTATGACAAGAGCTTTTTGGGTCCTGCTGGATAAGTAATTATTCTCCCCAAAATTATATTTATCCCCTTCATTCTACACTTTTAAATTTTTGTTTTTCTTCTTCTAATGTTTTACATTTCTCTGCTATATGAGGGCTTTTTTTAGGGGGGTGATTTATTTATTTATTTATCTATTTATTTAATAACCCCAATCATTGTACCATATAATATGCGGAAAACTGTAAAAAGAATTCAAAAGCAATAAAATGTTGACAACCCCCCCCAATACATACTTGTCGGACATTTTTGTTTTTAAGGTATTCATAGTGCGGTAAAAATGTGCTGGAAACTCCTTGTAGTCCTTGGTAGGATTTGAACCCAGGATCCCAGCGCTGCAAAGCAACAGTGCTAACCACTGAGCCACCGTGTGCTAATCACTGAGCATCCATGTGCTAATGTGACGCCCTGGCCTAGCCAGGTAGTCACAGACACAACACCATACACCCCCTTCCCTGGACAGATCACACCAGTCACACATTAAATCCTTGTTGCCACCCTCCAGGGTTGATGTTCACACCAGGTGGGGCGGAGCCAGGTGGTTGACCCCGCCCACCGAGGAGTTTACAGGGCTGGAGGCGGGAAAACACAGTGGTCAGTCCAGTTGTGGTCTGTAGAGAGTGAGGAGTGAAACTGTGTGTGTCTGGGTCGGAGCCCAGGCACGTCCAGCAAGGTCGGCAGACGGTGGTGGCCGTCTGCAGGAGTTGGTGATGGTCAGCGGAACTGTAGGACCGGGGTCGGGCGGTGGCCCGCCGGTACCAAACAGGGGAACTGATTGGAGCCAAGCACCAGGCAGGGTACTCAGACCCTGACTAGGTTCGAAGCTGACCTTTAGTCAAATTTACTGATTGCGGTCTGGACCTCAGGGGTTCATTCCCACCCAAGTCCCGAGTGAAGGCAAAAGCCCAACCGTTCTGGATAAGCGCCACCGCCAAGGGCCAGAGATCCACAGGGCCAGCATTTGCGGGCAAAAGGGCTCCTCCGGCACATATACGTCGGGGAGCGGACTACCGGTACCCAGGCATTGGAGTCAAGATACAAAACACAGGTGCAGGGAAACGACAGCCACCATCAGCCCGTCCAGGGAGAACACCGCAGCCGGCTGCGGGCCCCGTCCATCCAGCCGTTTGGTTTACCAGAGACTCTGTCCATCTGTGTCTGAGTGAGTACACCTGTGCCATCCGGCACCGCGCTGCGCTGCACTGCAACCCTGCACCCTGCCAAAACCCATCCTGCGGAACCCTCCCTCCTACCGGGCCCCGGGACCAACAGCCCCTACCCACGGAGGGGTCAACACCTAGCTGCTCCCCGCCATTGCTCCCGGGAACCCCGTCACCAGCAGCGGTGGTGCTCACCATCACCACAACCCGTAAGTGGCATCACAAACTCTATATATCCCGAAAAGTCCAATTCCTCCCCTTTTCACTCGTGGGCGAGGAGCGCTGCTCGAGCCCCGGGTCCGGCCCACTCGAGCCACCGAGGAGAAGACACCGGATCCGAGCGCGATCTCCCCGAGCAGCCCCCGCGACGGGGAAACTGGCCCCCGCCCGCGACACTAACTACTAAGCCTCAATATGCTAACCACTGAGCCAAAATGTACTAACCATTGAGCCTCCATATGATAACCACTTTGTCCTTTATTTGCATTTTAATCTGTTTTAATATATTTTCCACATCTTGTAGGATTATTGCTCAATCACATCCCATAATAAAACCGACGAAACATACTGAACCTTTACACTATGTAAATGAATAACCAGTAATCAATATCCATTCCTGTAATATCCAGCAGATAGGAGCGCAGCCCTGCAATACTGATATGTCAGATGATAAGAGAACTTAAAGTGAAAAACAGCAGAATAGTGAGTGCAGCTCTGGAGTATAATACAGGATGTAACTCAGGAGCAGCACAGGATCAGTAATGTAATGTATGTACACAGTGACTGCACCAGCAGAATAGTGAGTACAGCTCTGGAGTATAACACAGGATATAACTCAGGATCAGTAATGTAATGTATGTACACAGTGACTGCACCAGCAGAATAGTGAGTGCAGCTCTGGGGTATAATACAGGAGGTAACTCAGGATCAGTAATGTAATGTATGTACACAGTGACTGCACCAGCAGAATAGTGAGGGCAGCTCTGGAGAATAATACAGGATATAACTCAGGATCAGTAATGTAATGTATGTACACAGTGACTGCACCAGCAGAATAATGAGTGCAGCTCTGGAGTGTAATACAGGAGGTAACTCAGGATCAGTAATGTATGTACACAGTGACTACAGCAGCAGAATAGTGAGTGCAGCTCTGGAGTATAACACAGGATATAACTCAGGATCAGTAATGTATGTACACAGTGACTGCACCAGCAGAGTAGTGAGTGCAGCTCTGGGGTATAATACAGGAGGTAACTCAGGATCAGTAATGTAATGTATGTACACAGTGACTGCACCAGCAGAATAGTGAGTGCAGCTCTGGAGTATAATACAGGAGGTAACTCAGGATCAGTAATGTAATGTATGTACACAGTGACTGCACCAGCAGAATAGTGAGTGCAGCTCTGGAGGATAATACAGGATGTTATTGTAGATGAGTACATGATGCAGTAGTAATGTAAATCATCATTTCTTTGAGCATACATTTCTCCTATGATGCAGATATATTTATGCACAGTGATATCTGATCACCAGTGATGTGACGGGCTCTTATCAGTGATGTCGCTGCTTCTGATATAATATATTGCCCTGGTTTGGCTTTGGCATTGACATGACCCTGTCTTTCATATATCATTGGTTCCCATTATGCCGCCTTCAGAATGTGCCCATATATCACTCATCATGCGGTCCGTAATGCCGCCATCAGACGCGTCCTATAAACCGCTATACAGACGCGTAAAAAAAAAAAAGTCCGGTTGTTTATGACCTCATTCTGTGAATGCACCTGCCTTTATGGCCACTAAAGCCGCCGGTCATAAAAGAGATGGAGAGGCTTTGTCTTCAGACTGCGGCCAGGTAAGGACGGGTATATAGCGTTACATACCGGCAGCGGCTGCGGGAAGATAAAACTAATATCTAGAAGCCGCCATTTACTGCACCTGATAAGGCTGGGAAGAGTGGATCCATTAGATGCAATGACCCCCGGCCCTTTCTGTCCCTCTTTGCTTTTTGGTTGACTCCCCGTCTTTTAAGTAACACTTAAAGAGGATAAAAGCACCCTTCACAGCGCTGATGGACTTTCTACAAGATAAAACTCTTCTGCTGTGAAATTATAGGCTGTCAATTGTCAATGCAGACGAGGTATGGCTAGAAATGACCTGTCACCGGCTCGTCTAATAGCCTCCATTGCAAATTATAACAAAAGGTGACAGCAGAACCCAATCTCTGCCCGTTACAAGGTGTCATTAGCCCCGAGCCGAGACACGAAAGGTTTTCTTATCATCTTTGAGGTTTTTTTTTTTTGTTTTAGGTCACATTGGACCAAGTAATCTAGAAACAATGATTGTTTCGAGCTATAGAAACACAAGACCTCTTCAAGTGCCGTCATAAATAGCTGCCGAAAATGGCTGGGTCCATAAATTATATTAATACAGTAGAGGCCAAAGAGGGAGAGATGCGTGGCATCACCAATCAACCACGGGAGGCTCAGGACACGTTGTGATACATTTCTTAAAAGGGTGGAAAAAAAATCCTGTTGACATTGATTGGCTGCAGTGGTCTTGTATCACCCCCAATGGAAATGGAGGCAACTGACCTAAGCGTGTCACTGCCATGCATTCCAACATACACCGCCGTCAGTTGCCGGCATATTCGCTGCTCCACACGTTTGGGATTATGGGTGTGGGGAGCAGTGAATATTCATGATCTTTAATAGCAGCACATGTGATCGTCCAGCCTCTGTAGGAAGCCAGAAACTGGGCGGTCCGTGAACCCTACACCCATAATACTACCCACATCCTTGCTTGCACTGAAGCTGGTGCTGAGAAGTGGATGGGATTATGAGTGTGGGGAGCAGTGAATATTCATGATTTTTAATAGCAGCACATGTGATCATCCAGCCTCTGTAGGAAGCCAGAAACTGGGCAGTCCGTGAACCCTACACCCATAATCCTACCCAAATCCTTGCTTGCACTGAAGCCGGTGCTGAGAAGTGGATGGGATTATGAGTGTAGAGAGCAGTGAATATTCATGATCTTTAATAGTAGCATAAATGATCACCAGACGCTGCAGAAATTGGCTACTGGGCGGTCACTGAACCCCACACCCATAATCCTACCCACCTCCTTGCTTGCACTGAAGCCGGTGCTGAGAAGTGGATGGGATTATAAGTGTGGGGAGCAGTGAATATTCATGATTTTTAATAGCAGCACATGTGATCATCCAGCCTCTGTAAGAAGCCAGCTACTGGGCAGTCACTGAACCCCACACCCATAATCCTACCCACCTCCTTGCTTGCACTGAAGCCGGTGCTGAAAAGTGGGTGGGATTATGGGTGTGGGGAGCAGTGAATATTCAAGATCTTTAATAGTAGCACACGTGATCACCTAGCGACTGCAGAAATTGGCTACTGGGCGGTCACTGAACCTCACACCAATAATCCTGCCCACCTCCTTGTTTGCACTGAAGCTGGTGCTGAGAGGGGGGTGGGGATTAATGGGCGGCACGGTGGCTCAGTGGTTAGCACTGCAGCCTTGCAGCGCTGGGGTCCTGAGTCCAAATCCCACCAAGGGCACCATCTGCAAGGAGTTTGTATGTCCTCCCCGTGCTTGTGTGGGTTTCTTCCGGGTTCTCCGGTTTCCTCCCACACTCCAAAGACGTACAGCTAGCGACTCTAGATTGTGAGCCCCAATGGGGAAAGTGTTGCCGATGTATGTAAAGCACTGTGGAATTATTAGCGCTATATAAATGAATAAATATTATTATTATTAGTATGGGGAGCAGTGAATATTCATGATCTTTAATAGCGGCACACATGATCACCCAACCACTGAAGGAAGTCAGCTACTGGGCGGTCACTGAATCCCCACACCCATAATCCTGCCCACCTCTTTGCACTGAAGATATGACCGTCCAGTAGCCGGCTTCCTGTTTCTGCTGGGCGATCATATGTGACGCTATTAAAGAACATGAATATTCACTGCTCCCCACACCCATAATCCCACCCACCTCTTAGTATCGGCTTCAGTGCAAGAGGTAGGAGAAATTATGGGCATGGGGAGTAGTGAATATTCATGTTCTTTAATAGCAGGAAACCAGCTACTTGGTGTTCATATGTGCTGCTATTAAAGAATATGAATATTCACTGCTCCCAATGCCCATAATCATGTCCACCTCTCATCACTATCTTCAGTGCAAAGGTATGAGCATGGGGAGCAGTGAATATTCATGTTCTTTAATAGCGGCACACATGACTGCCCAGCAGCTGCAGGAAACCAACTACTGGGTGGTCATGTGTGTTGCTATTAAAGAACATAAATATTCACTGATTCCAATGCCCATAATCACGTCCACCTCTCAGCACTGTCTTCAGTACAAAGTGGTGGGAGGAATTATGGGCGTAGGGAGAGGTGAATATTCATATCCTTAATTGGCAGTCTCAATGCTGCAAAGCATTTGAGCTGGATGCACGCCCAGCTGAAACAGGCGCTGAGGTCGGCGGCCCCCTGTATTACTTGGCCTAATCACAGTCACGATCTCTGCAACTGCCATCGTTACGCCCCTGCTGACTACCTTATGTGCATGGATATTCCTAATTCTCTCCCAACAAAATGAAGGTAGGATTAAGCATGCTGAATTTCAACATGTCCTATCCCTCATTCTTATGTCAAAAGTGTCCATCAGTGGCCTTCTACATTCAACCATTGAGAACACATGAGCACTGAGCCAAGCAGAGCCTGTAGACAAAATGTTCACCGTCTCAATAAGCCTTTAGCCAACAGCAATTGAAGGTGTATGGACACCTTCACAAATAGAAAGGGTCTTAACAGCTCTTTTTATGGACCACTGTCACATGCAATGCTTGACCCTGCACTTTTTGAGTAATTCTATGAAAAGACAGTGGCTCTGGATATTTTGCAGTTTATTTATTGAACAGTGTTATTTGGTCATTTTTATTGACGTGGCACTGAAAGATTGTAAAATTGGGCTACTATATGGCACACCATGGAAAGTGGAGATTAGTCAATAGACGATACAATCCAGGTAACCAAGTTCCACAAGTGATAGACCAAGGTTACAAGTGGTGTTAGGGTAACTGTTGATGCTACAGAATAAGAATGGGTAGTTTGAGGATGCAATCTGTTTTTCATATGTGGATGCTCAAACTTGTTGCCTTTAGTTTTTCAACTATTTCTTCATCTATGTGCGTTACTTAGACAACTTAAAACCATGTAATGCTTCATTTTTCCTATAGTGGTACCGTAGATAAAGAATCACATTCCAAAAAACCTTTTACAAGCTTCTGCTGCTGCTTACAAACCAACCCTTTATAAGCTGCTGTGTCCTCCTAATATTGCGCACTCTTTATACACAGCTATGTCCTCTTCCTTAAATTGGTCTACAGAATATACAGGAGATCTTTTTATATGTATATAAAATGGATAATAATAATAATAGTAGCCAATATCAATTAACATTCAGACTCCCAGTTGATATGCGTTTCACTGATTCAAAGCTCATTGGGATGCATTAAGGAATTATTTGCCATGTTTGTGAATTTGTCCAGGAGAATTTTTGAGAAAAATAGGTTAATCGACTCTCCCATTGTAGTCCATGGACAAACAATTGTATTCCATGGACAAACCCCTCCTTTTACAGTTGGCATACCCTACATCACCAGATTTTGAGTTCATTTTTGAAAAGGTAAACTAAAACCTTTACCCCTGTAATACTAAGAGAAATCAACTGATTTACTAATGACGTGTAGGGTATTTGAAAAAAAATCTTAGAATTTCACCTGTTTTCACTTTTTTTGTGTTTTAGAACTGACAGTTCCACTTTAAGGGGCCTATATACTTTAATGGAGTGTTGTCCAAGCCCTTGGATTTTGGTGGTATCAACTGACCACGTGTAATGCTCGCCTCTGGGGTTAGTAAAACAGCGAGCAGAATTGGACCCACTGGACCACAGGGTGACCCACGGCTGACCCTATAGTGGGAGGGGCTTGACTAAGCACCCAATACGAGGCGGACGCCAGGTGACACACCACACCCAGGGCAGAGACCGGGACTGTGGCAGCTGACCCCATGGCAGGACAAACAGGTGCAGACAGACAGAGTGTAGACAGGGACCACCAGGATAGCTGAGCCAAACAGCATGGCCTGGGTGGACAGGCAGAGTGTCTGGGACACCCGAAGTAGCTGAGGCAGAAAGCACAGCCAGGGTGGACAGACACAGTGACTAATAAAGCTGGGACCACCGGATTAGCTGAGGTGGACAGGATGGCTGGGGTGAACATACACAGTTACTAGTAAAGCTAGGACCATTGGAGTAGCTGAGGCAGATCGCATGGCCGGGGTGGACAGACACAGTCACTAGTAAAGCTGGGACTATGGGGTAGCTGAAACAGATGGCACGGCTAAGAGGGATGAACACCAGGGTACAGATGAGACTGAGAGACAGGCAAGGTAACTGTACATTGTATTGGAAAGCACAGCGAATAAGGGGACCTACCAGCTGGCTAGGGAACAAACCACTAACTAACTAATCATGTTGATCAGGCACCTGCCCTAATGGGAGAGTGCCTTATGCACCCAGTGCCTCTCAGCAATAGGATGAGAGGCACTTCCAGGAAATGATGCACTGTCCCTTTAAGAGAAGGGCATCGGTACATGCGCATGCCCTAGGAGCACTCCCAGAGGACCTGTGCAGCGTGCACAGACCACAGGAGGGGGAAGCAGTGAAGGACTACCGGAAGGACCTAATTAATTAACTAAGTAATCACGTTGATCAGGAACCTGCCCTAATGGGAGAGTGCCTTAAGTACCCAGTGCTTCTCAGCGATAGGCTGAGAGGCACTTCCAGGAAATAGCATGCTCTCCCTTTAAGAGAAGGGCAGTGGAGTGCACACATGCCCTAGGAACACTCCTGGAGGCCCTGTGCAGCGCACACAGAACCTGGGAGGGAGAAGCAGTGAACGACCACATGGAGGGCCACGCGAAAGTTGGGTAGTGTGGTGTGGAATGACCACGGTGTTGAGTAAGTGAGCAGGGGTGTCCTTGCAGGGGGGGGAGTGAGGGATGCAGGGATGCCGGTGCTACACCACCTAATGTGTATGGGAGCATACCAACTTTCCACCTCTGCCAGATGTCAAATCTAAAAATTATTGGCTATCTTGACTTTCAAACATATTGTGCATAGATATTACATTGTTTCTTACACTTCACGTCTTTGTGGTTTATTAGACAATTATAGGTTGTTTTTTTTTAGATACATTAGTTTTTTTTATTCTTTTTCCTTTGTTCATCATCATCCTATCTCTACAGGAGTACTCCGAACTCCAAAGGCAATAGTCACCACCATGTCACAAGATATGGCGTCTCCGGTAGAGGGAAGAGATGTCCAGTGATGGATGATGTCTCGAAAGGAACGTCAAGACTTTTTTTGTGTTATTTTTCATGGAAAATTTCCTCTTAGGCGTATGGAGACTTTTTGACTTTTCTACAATGGGATTAAGCATGATACATTTTGACATGTTCGATTGCTCGTTAGACAAGCTACTGCCGGAGGGATCTGACAGCGCCTGCTCCCCTCGTTGAGCGGGCGCTGTCATCTTTTGATGTGCACGCGCAGCTTCATGAAACAAAAAACTAAGTGACGCAAAAAGTGAATATAAAAAACCTAAACATTTTCATGATGGGGGAAAACTGTCTTTTCTCAAGAAGACCGGCTAAGTTGGGAGTCTTACTGGTAATATTCCAGAGGAAAAGCAACATCTTGCCTGAGGAACATATTGACGGTAGCTACTGACACACTCCAGGGTCTTGGGGTACTCGATCCCAGGCCTTTGAGTCACGGGGACATCTATGGTGGCCGTTGCCTGGTTCTGTGACCCTGGGAGTCGCTTAATAAAAAAGGGAAAATAAAAGGGAAAATAAGATGTTTGTCGTGACACCACTTGCGGTATGCGGCTATATAAGAAAAGCCACTGTTGCAAAGTCTCTCACTGCTGAGGCTGCTGGTATTAAGCAGCTTGGATGTGATGGCCCTCCGCAAGTAGAGCTAGGCCCCAGGGGAGAATGATGGTGGTTGTAGTATGGTGGAAGTTGGAGATTCAGAGGTATAGGAAGAATTCATACAACCCAAGGGCTGCGGTTTACCTGGTTCTTTACTCACTGGTTTGGAGTAGCTGCAACCCGGCTGGTGCTGGTCTCTACCAATCTGGGCCTCAGGTAATCCGGTATTCCCTTGATTCCAGTGCGGTTTTATTTCCATGCACCCGTCTACAGTTGCTTGGTTCCCGTGGCCTTGAGCGTCCTGGGGGTCCCCTCCTGTTGACACAGTCCTGGCCTGTATGGCAGGCAGCTTGAACCTCTCTTGGGTTGGATCTCTGTCCCAGTTCTCGGGTTCCATCTTTGCTGCTGTGCCCCAGACACTAACGTTGGTGAGGAACCCTGATGATCCCCTCACCGGGCAGATTAATCAGGTGAGCTTAAAGCGTCTTCCTGAACTAGGGCTCTGCACCTCGCTGGTGCTTTGTCCCGTGAGTACTCACACCGTACTCTCCCTGGCGACAGTATGCCTTGAGCCCACAAGCCACTTTACACTTTTAGTCTGCACATCAACCTCTGACTGATTCTCTGACCAGCTATTGACTAACTGACTGTCAAGATGTCCATCTCCTGTCCATTGCACTACCTAGCCCCTCCTCCTCCCAAGTGTCTCAATAGTGGATTGGATGAGTCCCGACCAATAGGTGGCAATCCATAATACCCGTCTCTAGCCTGTTACCCAGTCTGGGAAAAAGGACATGGATGTGTGTGTTTGAATGTTATTTACTAGCACTGGTCTTCCAAAATCCCAGAGTTAGCACTGCAGCTGTTGCCGGGTGGAATACCCTGTGGCCCCTGACGCCTCAGGGGTGCCACACTACCATAAGTCAATGTATGTCAATGTCCATCCCTTTAATGAACCTTGTAATGACCTGGCATATTAGCTAAGCCAGCTATCCTCTACTGACAGTTGTTTTGGATAATTGCCCCACACCAGTCCAGGCAGAATATAGCAAACTAAATGATGTTCCCTTGAAATAGTTGTGGGGGGCTATGTGGACTACAGACTATTGGGCCAATGGATATAGAGCGCAGTTCACAGCTCTAAGAGATTTGCACTTTTTGCGGCATCAGTTACGTCAATCGTATTCTTGTGTTTTAGTAGAGATTGCTTTCTCATCAGTTTAAGGTACACAATTTGAAGGGGGAAGGGGTTGGAAATCATGGTCATGATATCCATCATTCGGATTGAAGAATTATCCTAACTATTTAGTCCACCTAAGGACTATTGTGCTACGGTTATGATAGCCGTCATCTGGATTGAGGAGCTATCCTAAGGACTATTGTTGCCGGATGGGGCTGGATACATGCGCTATGGTCATGATATCCGTCATCTGAATTGAGCAACTATCCTAAGGACTATTGTGCTACGATTATGATAACCGTCATCTGGATTGACGAGCTATCTTAAGGACTATTGTTGCCGGATGGAGCTGGATACATGCGCTATGGTCATGATATCCGTCATCTGGATTGAGGAACTATCCTAAGGACTATTTTTGCAGGATGGGGCTGGATACATGTGCTATGGTCATGATATCCGTCATCTGAATTGAGCAACTATCCTAAGGACTATTGTGCTACGATTATGATAGCCGTCATCTGGATTGACGAGCTATCTTAAGGACTATTGTTGCCGGATGGAGCTGGATACATGCGCTATGGTCATGATATCCGTCATCTGGATTGAGGAACTATCCTAAGGACTATTGTGCTATGGTCATGATAGCTGTCATCTGGATTGAGGAACTATCTTAAGGACTAATGTTTCTGGCTGGAGCTGGAAGTAGGCGTTACAGTCATGATATCCGTCATCCAGATTGAGGAACGATCTAAAAGGACTATTGTTGCTGGCTGGAGCTGGATACACACGCCATGGTCATAATATCCTTCATCCGAATTGAGGGGCTATTGTTGCTGGCTGGAGCTGGATACACACTATGGACATGATATCTGTCATCTGGATTGAGGAACTGTCCTAAGGACTATTGTTGCCGGCTAGAGCTGAATAGACGCTATGGTCTTGATATCTGTCATCCAGATTGAGAAACTATCCTATGGACTATTGTTGTTGGCTGAAGCTGGATACACACGCTATGGTCATGATATCCACCATCAGGATTGAGGAGCTATCCTAAGGTCTATTGTTGGCGGCTGGAGCTGGATACATGCTCTATGGTCATAATATCTGTCATTTAGATTGAGCAACTATCCTAAGGACTATTGTGCTACGGTTATGATAGCCGTCATCTGGATTGAGGAGCTATCTTAAGGACTATTGTTGCCGGATGGAGCTGGATACATGCGCTATGGTCATGATATCTGTCATCTGGATTGAGGAACTATCCTAAGGACTATTGTTGCCGGCTGAAGCTGGATAGACGCTATGGTCTTGATATCTGTCATCCAGATTGAGAAACTATCCTATGGACTATTGTTGGCTGGAGCTGGATACACACACTATGGTCATGATATCCACCATCAGGATTGAGGCGCTATCCTAAGGTCTATTGTTGGCGGCTGGAGCTGGATACATGCTAAATGGTCATGATATCTGTCATCCGGATTGAGGAACTATCCTAAGAACTATTGTGCTACGGTCATGATATCCGTCATCTGAATTGAGGAACTATTCTAAGGACTATTGTTGCTGGCTGGAGCTGGATGCAGGAGCTACAGTCATGATATCCATCATCCAGATTGAGGAACTATCTTAAGGACTATTGTTGCCGGCTGGCACTGGATACACGAGCTACAGTCATGATATTCGTCATCCTGATCTCAGATCTTAACATTGTTTTCAGGGGGTCACAATGAAGACCGACTGAGTATAAAAAAAAACAAACAACCAAATAATCTGTTTGATGGAAAGAAACTTTAGACATTTTCAAAAATACCAAACCCTGAAAGGTTTCTCCAGCTTTACCAGTTCTTTAAATTCATGCCACTCATCTTCAGTAAACACCATCACTTCTGCCGGTCGATTTGCCGTGTTATTTACTAAGTAATAATTCTGAGATAATGGTGGCTCTTCAAGCCTTGTCATCGATGGTGAAAAAGACATAAAATGAATGGTTAGCATTGAGATAAAAAATCCCCACCGCTCGAAAAAGTCAATGCTTAAAAATTCATCCTCCTCTTCAAGAGAGACCATTTCACTGTTAAGTTGAGGACTCGGGATCAATACCTCCGAGTTTCTTTATCTGCGTCAGAAACCAACTTTCATGTAGACGAATAAGAGGTCAAAGGTTCCCAGCCTATCGCTTTCTCCTAAAAGCACATGGGCTAAAAGCCCCGATTCAATCAACTCCCTCACAAAAGGTCATATTAGTAATGGAATTACGAAATGTCTTCAAGTCAACGTAGTCTGAGAAATGTGTCACACGGATTGTGTAAAGCCTCCCGTTTCTCCAGCGGTCACCCTTTTAATGCTTTCAAGGTTAAAAAAGCTTTCATGCTTATCATGTCACTTAGACGCAGCACCAACAATTTAATTTAACTAAAAACTATCATCGGGGGGAGAAAAAAAAAATGTCTCCTGTTTAGTAGAGGAATCCAGTTCTGTGGGGGGAAAAATCCTATAGCCGAGAGGAGACAGGGAAGCTGATTATGCCTTAGATCTATGGATGTGGGAACGGTGTTATTTAAAGCTTGAGTGACACTCGCAGGGAATTACACGGAGGGGTCTAATTGAAAAATTGAAAACGCGATCCTGTTACTCGGCTGATTTTAAGACCAAACGAGCGTCGATCCATGATACAACCATTCACTCGGCGCTCGTTTCAAGACCCTTACATGGACGGATACAAGCTACAGAATTTTTTGTAAAAAAAATGTTTCACTCCTTATACTTATATTTACCAACCTGTAGACTTGTTTATATTTTTTTACTGTTTCTACCCTAAAATGTTTTTTTTTTTTCATATTTTCTTCTTTCTATATTTTTCTTTCGGCAAGAGGGTTTATTTTTTCCCCCAATAATATTTTTCAATGTTACCTTAATATTTTTTTAAATGGTCTCTCAATAATTTATTTTTCTTAGTTTTTTTTTTGTGTTTGTTTTATAAAAATTTACAACAATTTTTACCTCTTTGCAGTAATTTTTAAAAAATGTTGCTAAAAATGTTTAGAATTTTGAAAAATTGCAAGTAAAAATCCCAAACTGGGACTGGTAGTTCCACTACTCCTGTACGAGGCGATAACCACTGTCTCCCAACTGTTGTTTGCCCCACAGCTTCTGTATCCCTCACCGGTATGGTCTGCAATCACAGCCTATCCTCCTCGAGACATCGGATACCATGACCCTAGTGCATGTATCTAGCTCCAGGCGGCAACAATAGTCCTTAGCATACTTCCTAAAATCTAGACAATTATATCATCATAACCGTAGCACGGGTATCCAGCTTCAATCTCTATAGTCCAATCATGGGAACCAAGACCTGGCCCTCCATGGCCCAGCACCAACTTACTAGCCAAACATGTGTCTCCTTGCTTTTCTAACTCTTTTGGGATCAGCCCACTGGATAAGGAGCTGGATAAGGAAAGTTGATCACATTCCACCCTCTTAAAAATTTGTTTCGTGTAACTTCAAGTATGAAGGAGGGCAGTCTCTATAGTCTATTCATGGGCACAAAGACCTGGCCTAAGCAACAGATCCTTGCCCCTTCATGGCCCAGCACCAACTCACTAGCCAAACATGTGTCTCCTCGCTTTTCTAACTCTTTAGGGATTAGCCCACTGGATAAGGTGAGTTGATCACATCCCACCCTCTTAAAAAATTGTTTTGTGTAACTCCAAGTATGAAGGAGGGCAGTCTCTGGACAGTCTGCAGGACTGTGTATCAGAGAGGCCCCTGCACAAGGGAACTATAGACGCACAACCCCCACCAGAAGCTTGACAATGAATCCTATTGCAGGCCTGATGACATGGAGGCTAATTAGGATAAACATACTTATAACCCCTTCCCCCTTCTAATTGTGTACTCTAAACCAACAAGCAAACAAAAAAAACAATAAGATTGACATAACCGGCACCCCGTTCTGTAAAACGTCTGAATCTCCTAGAGCTGTGGACTGCACTCTACATCCATTAGTCTATTAGTCTTTAGTCTGCATCCAGTTCCAGACCGCCTGCCAGTATTTTTACCAAATTGCACAAATTTTGCCCCAAAATTTAATTTGTAGTGAAGTTACTCTTGAATGTTCCCTATCATTCTCCTGAGTTGCTATAGACCCCAGAATATAATAAATGTAATTTATCAAAAAAAAAAAACCCCTCATACTCGCCGCTCACGTTTCGGGATCCTCAGTGGTTCCCTGCCTTCTGTCTGGTTCTCCGCTTCTCCATCGTGCTGCATCTCCGGCCTGGGCTCAATCTAGGCTTGGAGTTCTAGCTGCAAATAAGCCCCATAGAGCCCCGGCTCAGAATGAACACCGAGTTGAAGAAGTGCATTGATGAAGGCTTCGAGAACCGGACAGGGAGCAGCAGGGTTGGCCTAAGAGATGAGTGTTGAGGTATGTTTATTTTCTTTATTTTTATCCTTTTATTGGCGCTCTGGTTTTCAGCAAGACGTCAGCTACAACCATCAACCATTTTGCGGAAAAAAATACAAAAACTGCAAATTTTCCACAATCCAGATTCTATTAAAATTAAATTCCACTCAGAAATGTGTTCAAGTACTAATAGACATATAGCCATGACAGACCCGGAAGCATTTGTAAACTCTAAATGCCACAAAAACCCATGACACCCAATGATACCACTTAGAGGTCATGGTGCCTCAAACTGTATACAGCAGACTAAGGGGTACTTTGCACACTACGATATCGCACGTGCGATGTCGGTGGGGTCAAATTGAAAGTGACGCACATCCGGCGTCGTTGTCGATGTCGTAGTGTGTAAATCCTTTATGATACGATTAACGAGCGCAAAAGCGTCATAATCGTATCATCGGTGTATTCTCCGACATTTCTATAATAAAGCTGCAGCGACGGTACGATGTTGTTCCTCGTTCCTGTGGCAGCACACATCGCTGTATGAGAAGCCGCAGGAGCGAGGAACATCACCTTGCGGAAGGAAGGAGGTGGGTGGGATGTTTACGTCCCGCTCATCTCCGCTCCTCCGCTTCTATTGGCCGCCTGCCGTGTGACGTCGCTGTGACACCGCACGACCCACCCCCTTAGGAAGGAGGCGGGTCGCCGGCCAGATCGACGTCGCAGGGCAGGTAAGTGCGTGTGAAGCTGCCGTAGCGATAATGTTCGCTACTGCAGCTATCACAAGATATCGCAGCTACGACGGGGGCGGGGACTATCGCGTTCGGTATCGCAGCATCGGCTTGCGATGTCGTAGTGTGCAAAGTGCCCCTTAGAGCTGGCCGTCATTGCCACACCATCACCATAATGTAATTGTGTGTGGGTTTTATCAAACCTTATTGCTGGATTCACAACTACCGTACTCCGATTATTGCTGCTGAAAACTGTCCTTCATGCTGCTGCTACTGCTTCTGAACATATGAAATATATAGAAATGAGAACAGGAGTCCCTCATCTCTGTGTGTGCTGGGTTTGGGAGACATCATAGCAGCTAATCACCGACTAACCCAGAGACAGAAGAGCAGGAACCTCTCATCTCTGTGTGTGCTGTGTTTGGGAGACATCATAGCAGCTAATCTCCACCCACTAGCTCAGAGACAGAAGAGCAGGAATCCCTCATCTCTGTGTGTGCTGTGTTTGGGAGACATCATAGCACCAAAGCTCTGGAATAAGTCATCCCTGTGTGTGCTGTTTGGGAGACATCATGGGACCAAATCTCCACCCAATAGCTCAGAGACAGAAGAGCAGGAATCCCTCATCTTTGTGTGTGTTGTTTGGGAGACATCATAGCAGCCAATCTCCACCCACTAGCTCAGAGACAGAAGAGCAGGAATAACTTATCTCTGTGTGTGCTGTGTTTGGGAGACATCATAGCACCAAATCGCTGGAATAAGTCTTGTCTGTGTGTGCTGTTTGGGAGACATCATGGGACCAAATCTCCACCCAATAGCTCAGAGACAGAAGAGCAGGAATCCCTCATCTTTGTGTGTGTTGTTTGGGAGACATCATAGCAGCTAATCTCCACCCACTAGCTCAGAGACAGAAGAGCAGGAATAACTTATCTCTGTGTGTGCTGTGTTTGGGAGACATCATAGCAGCTAATCTCCACCCACTAGCTCAGAGACAGAAGAGCAGGAATAACTTATCTCTGTGTGTGCTGTGTTTGGGAGACATCATAGCAGCTAATCTCCACCCACTAGCTCAGAGACAGAAGAGCAGGAATAACTTATCTCTGTGTGTGCTGTGTTTGGGAGACATCACAGCACCAAATCTCCATCCACTAGCTCAGAGACAGAAGAGCAGGAACCTCTCATCTCTGTGTGTGCTGCGTTTGGGAGACATCATAGCACCAAATCTGCACCCACTAGCTCAGAGACAAAAGAGCAGGAATCCCTCATCTCTGCATGTGCTGAGTTTGAGAGACATCATAGAAGTGAATCTGTACCCACCAGCTCAATCCCTCATCTCTGTGTTTGCTGTGTTTGGGAGACATCATAGCAGCTAATCACCCACTAGCTCAGAGACAGAAGAGCAGGAACCTCTCATCTCTGTGTGTGCTGTGTTTGGGAGACATCATAGCACAAAATCTCCATCCACCAGCTCAGAGACAACTAGTAATTAGAGATAAAACCTGCAAAAATGTAGCATCCAAATAATATGGCCATTCCTCGCGTACTCTACAGCTTATTCTGAAAAGTCACCTGAAACGACAAGTACGCTTTAACTGAATAAATTGCTTGAAATACAAGCTGCGGTAAATATCCCGATTTACATTCCGTTAACTATCGACTCTGTAAAGGCCAAAGAAGAAAAAGTAAGAAAAAAAAAAAAAGAAGAGACTCCTTCTTCTTCGTCTTCTTGAGATGCCGAAAGTCCAGCAAAAAGTATTAAATTATACACTAGAGATCGTAAGAGATTGGAGGAAAGTCAATAACTTCTTCATCTTTATGAACTTTTCAACATAAAAAGTGCTAAGCTCCGGGGATTGCGGCTGCACTATAACATGAACTTACATCTGAATGTGTTTTCAGAGGATTGGATTTTTAATGATAGCCACAAAGTGTCTACAAAGTACAGCGAGATTAGAGGAGCAGATCGAGGCTATCTGATTGTTTGCTCCGTTCTACAGGTAAAGTACAGAACGCAACGATCCGGGAGAGACAAGCACATTTCTGGAACACTCACTTACAGCTAGTCACAATGGCGTTTTCTTCTAATTTCCACTAGTAAAAAGGTTAATATGTTAGGGATTGAGAATTTAAGAGGGACGGTCCATTCATTTTATTGTCCACCATACAGTGCTTTTTGTTTAGGGTCACACCAATGGCGTAATTAGAGTTCAATGGGCCCCAATGCAAAAATGTGGACGTTGGCCTCCCCCATCCCTGTATATTGGTCAGATGTATGTATATGAATGTATACATTTAGCGTTCTAAATCCTAAAAAGACATACAAGTTGTCCTCCCCCATTATATAGTAATGCCCCCATCCTGTTCTAATGTGTCCCCCATCCTGGTTTCCTTCCTGGTATATATATCCCCCATCCTGGTATATATTCCCCCCATCCTGGTATGTCCCCCTTCTTAGTAAATATGACCCCCATCCTTTATCCTGGTATATACTGTCTGCCTCCTGGGCCACTCCTAGTATATACTGTCCCCCTCCTAGTACATATGTTCCTCTCCTAAGCCTCTCCTGGTATATATGTTCCTCGCCTGGGCCCCTCCTGCTATATACTGTCACCCTCCTGCTGTATATGTTCCTCTCCTGGGTCCTTCCTGGTATATACTGTCCCCCTCCTGGTATATATGTTCTTCTCCAGTAACTCTCCTGGTATATATTGTCCCACTCCAGGTATATACTGTGCCCCTCCTGGTATATACTGGCCCCCTCCTAGTATATATGTTCCTCTCCTAAGCCCCTCCTGGTATATATGTTCCTCTCTTGAGCCCCTCCTGGTATATATGTTCCTCTCTTGGGCCCCTCCTGGTATATACTGTCCCCCTCCTAGTATATATGTTCCTCTCCTAAGCCCCTCCTGGTATATATGTTCCTCTCTTGAGCCCCTCCTGGTATATATGTTCCTCTCTTGGGCCCCTCTTGGAATATACTGCCCCCCTCCTAGTATATATGTTCCTCTCCTAAGCCCCTCCTGGTATATATGTTCCTCTCTTGAGCCCCTCCTGGTATATATGTTCCTCTCTTGAGCCCCTCCTGGTATATATGTTCCTCTCTTGGGCCCCTCTTGGAATATACTGCCCCCCTCCTAGTATATATGTTCCTCTCCTAAGCCCCTCCTGGTATATATGTTCCTCTCTTGAGCCCCTCCTGGTATATATGTTCCTCTCTTGGGCCCCTCCTGGTATATACTGTCCCCCTCCTAGTATATATGTTCCTCTCCTAAGCCCCTCCTGGTATATATGTTCCTCTCTTGAGCCCCTCCTGGTATATATGTTCCTCTCTTGGGCCCCTCTTGGAATATACTGCCCCCCTCCTAGTATATATGTTCCTCTCCTAAGCCCCTCCTGGTATATATGTTCCTCTCTTGAGCCCCTCCTGGTATATATGTTCCTCTCTTGAGCCCCTCCTGGTATATATGTTCCTCTCTTGGGCCCCTCCTGGTATATATGTTCCTCTCTTGAGCCCCTCTTGGTATATATATTCCTCTCCTAAGCCCCTCCTGGTATATAGGTTTCTCTCTTGGGCCCCTCCTGGTATATATGTTCCTCTCTTGGGCCCCTCCTGGTACATATGTCCCTCTCTTGAGCCCCTCTTGGTATATATATTCCTCTCCTAAGCCCCTCCTGGTATATAGGTTTCTCTCTTGGGCCCCTCCTGGTATATATGTTCCTCTCCTAAGCCCCTCTTGGTATATATGGTTCTCTCTTGGGCCCGACTTGGTATATATGTTCCTCTCTTGGACCCCTCCTGGTATATATGCTCCTCTCCTAAGACCCTCCTGGTATATATGTTCCTCTCCTAAGCCCCTCCTGGTATATATGTTCATCTCCTGGGCCCCTCCTGCATTATACTGTCACCCTCCTGGTGTATGTGTTCCTCTCCTGGGCCCCTCCCGGTATATACCGTCCCACTCTTGGAATAGACTATACTCACCCTCCCCGACTCCCACTTTGCACAACGTCCTCCCCTAATCCTGGCCCGCAGTAGCCAGCATCTTTCAATGTCATGTGCTGCCTCGGACGCACTTCCAGCTAAAGCAGGGGCTGGGACCAGCGGGTCCCCTGCACTCCCAGGAACAGCCACAGTCGCGATCCCTGCAACTGCTATCATTCTGCCCCTGGGTCACACTGCTGGGGAAGTGAACACTTGTGTCCTAAATCCCTAAAATTACAGTTGACCTTTGGAGGATTTAGTTGACATTGCCTAAAAGTTGTCTAAGCACAAGACTAGATACATAGCATAGACTGGCCAGAACCAAACCTGCCCAGATAAAGTGAAAAAGCAGCAGCACAGAAGCATACAGTGTGCACATAGTGCTAGAAAGTAACAATGAATGTCAAAAAGAGATACTCAACCTATAGTGAAAATACAGGGTAAAACAATGGAGCAGGGTAGATATGAAGTTCTAGAGTACTTAGTAGTGTAGCTGTGGATTACTAGAATACTGAGCAGTGTACAGTGCTTTGCGAAATTATTCGCCCCCTTGAATTTTTCAACCTTGTCCCACATTTCAGGCTTCAAACATAAAGATAAAAATGTTAATGTTCTGGGGAAGAATCAACAACAAGTGACACACTTGTGAAGTTGAACGAAATTTATTGCTTATTTTAAACTTGGGTACTAAAATAGTGGTCACAATTAAAAATTAACCTTTAATATTTAAGTTTTAAAATTTTTTTTACCACACACCATAAATGGTTGCAAAAATCAACCAACTAAATAGGGCTGATGTTCAAGCCCCTATCATTACCAAGTCAAGGACACTGTGTGACCAGTAGTAATCCTACTGGAATAACACCGATTGAGACAATTGTCCCATATGTAACGTATAGATTAATGATCCATAGCATGGAAAAACATTTGAGTGGGTATAATCCCACTATAATGACAATATTAGAGACTACAAGACGTTACTGTCTCCACAAAAATGTACAAAAGCTGCAAACTGCAGCAATCAAAGAACCAAAAAAATGGTCAATTGAAACACAAACTTGTTTTTAGTTGTCCAGTAACAAGGGGGGGGCACCAATCCGCCTCACAATACCCCTTAGCTGGCAACAATCTGACCTTATGTTTTCTTAGACCTCCCGACGCGTTTCTTAATTGGTCTTAATCCTCAGGGGACTGTGGTCAAGAAATAACAACTGTGAAAATAAACAATATAGTCAGGCTAAAAACAATGCAAGGATTCATCAAAAGATTCATAAAGCATTCTCAAAATAGCCTCCCACATACCTTCATTAAAGAGACGGACAACCAACATACTGTGTCCGGGCTGGTAATAAGCACTGGGCTTTCAAACTTGCCGCCCTTAAATATCCTGTGGGCGGGATGCCCAAATTATCATAGTTACCACCCCTATGCGAAAAACACCGTCCCTACACAGTGAATGATCGGTCAAAATCCAATCACCAGATAGTGGGACCGCCCACCACCGTATTTTGGCCGCAGCGATTGATGGCCGTCACTTAGGGAACGCCCTCATTGGCCAATTAATGTATTGGAAAAAATCCCAAATGCCTCCCCGTGTATAGTGATCATGTGCTCTCTGACATCACCACCTATCACATTCTTGCCACTCATACCATGTGACCGGAACTACAGCATTTGGCCGGCGTACAGGGCGGCCGGAAGTCCCGCCTCTATGACGTCCAATCGTCCATGTGACCGCAGGCCGGCGTAATACGATCTATCCCACATCAAAGGATGACCGGAGCTATATAGCACACATCCAGGCGCCTAACATCCTGCCTGTAATACTAATCTCATTAATATTTGCATTGCCGTATAACCGGAAATGCATGAGATTCTCAGGCAAGCTTCGCGGTCACATGATCCGCCCATGTGACCGTAGGCCGACGTCAATCAAGTGACCGGAAGTGCGCGGGACTACATCGCGCATATCCAGACACCAGACAGTGATACGTCAGCACGTCACCAGGGCAACCTTTAATCACATGACTTGTCACATTAACACTTCCATAGTGTACTTTGGGCGCCCATATTTGTACACAGGCCGGAGACACATCAAACGCCAAACAGCGGTGCGTCGGCACGTCGCCAAGGCAACCTTTAATCACATGACCTGTCACATTATCGTTTCCATAGTATACTTTGAGCGCCCATATGTCAAATGGATTAAAAGCTCCTCACATGAGAGATAGCCAAGGGCAAGTTGTGTAGAGTGAACGGGGAAAAGGGGGGGGGGGGGGGGGGAAGGGGGGTATTCATGGATGGGGAGGATTGAGAATGCAAAAGGTCCTAAAGATTAAAGGACACAAAATTGGATTTAGGCAGGCACCCACAACGGGCGCAATCGAAACGGACACGAGGCAATTGGAGGACAAAAAATAATAACCAAATATCCAACCGGAGCTTGGCGGAGGGGGAGGGGAGGTCTTCAACAGAAAGAAGATTGGGTACCCTTTAACAGACCCTACTCAGCCCTGTCCTCCCCCTACCTACCAACGGAGTGTAACAACACCTTAAAGTACCGGGTGCCCCCGCTCCACGGTGGCTATCCCTAGAGGACCCTAACATGGCCCTAGGGGCTAAAGGAAGCACCCATAAGTGAGTGTCTCATTAAGACCCCACGGTGTTTGGGTTTTCAATGTATATATCCATTTACACTCCCGCTGGAGGATCAACCGATCCCAATCTCCCCCTCTGGTCGGGTAATTGATGAGATCGATTCCCATGAAGGTTAACCCTGAAATGTCACTGTTGTGCACGACTTCCATGTGTTTGGCTAGGGGAGTATCTCTCTTATTGACTATATCTCTAAGGTGCTCCCCCACCCTTCTCCTGAACTCCCTTTTCGTCTTGCCTACATATTCTAGTCCACAGCCACATCTTGCTTTGTAGACAACCCCCCTCGAACGACAGTTTATGAAGTTCCTGATGTCGAAGGAACAACCAGTCACAGAGCTGGAAAAGGTCCTACCGGTCTCGATGTGTGGACAAGCCACACACCCCTTACATCGAAAACACCCCTTCAGCTCAGTTCGTAGCCAGGTGCTGTCTTTTGGGCGAATAAAGTGGCTGTGGACTACTCTATCACCGATAGAGCGACCTCTCTTATAGGTACATTTTGGATGGTTACCTACCACATCACCTATGTCTACATCCATCTCGAGAATTGGCCAGTGCCGTTCCAAAATCTTACGTATTGCGGCTGACCCATTGGTGAAAGTGGAGATAAAATGAAATTTCCCATCCGTTGTCTTGTTCTTGTTATGCGAGGGAACTAGTAGGCTGGATCTTTCCCTGGATTGTGCTGCTTTGTAGGCTTTGGAGAGGACATGGTCAGGATATCCCCTTTCCCTAAACCGGCTGCGTAAATCATCCGCCTGTCGGGAGAAGTTCAGAGGGGTGGAACAATTCCGTCGTGCCCGAAGATATTGTCCCTTGGGGATGCCTGCCCTGAGAGGTAAAGGATGATTGCTCTCCCAGCGCAGGAGTGCGTTGGAGGAGGTAGGTTTACGAAACGTGTTAGTCGTTAGGGTTCCATCAGCATTTTTTGTCACCAGAATGTCCAGAAAAGACAGCTCTCTTTCGTCACATAGGGCCGTAAAACCTAGCCCCAAAGGATTGTGGTTGATCTCAGAGACAAATTGTAAAAAAGTCTCCTTGGTACCCCGCCATAGCACGAATACGTCGTCTATGTAGCGGGTCCATAATACAATCCTATCCAAATCATAGGGGGAATCTTCCCCAAAAATAAGGTTCTCTTCCCACCAGCCCAGGAGCAGATTGGCGTAAGATGGTGCACACGGGCAGCCCATGGCCGTGCCCCTGAGCTGGTGGAAGAAGAACCCGTCAAAAAGAAAAAAATTTTTTGTGAGACAAAAAGAGAGCAGTCTGACCAACCACGCATTGTGTCTTAAGAAGTGACAGCCTCGTCCTTTCAGGAAATACTCCACCGCTCTCAATCCATCCTCATGCACGATCGAGGAGTACAAAGCCTCCACATCAATCGAGCACAGGATGGTGTCGTTATCAAGCACAATATCTTCAATCTTTCTCAAAAAATCCGTTGAGTCCAACGTAAATGAATTTAATGAACTCACGAACGGCTTGAGAATATGATCGAGATAGGTGCCGATGTTCTGACAAAGGCCCCCCACCCCAGACACAATTGGTCTACCTTTCAGGGGTGTGAGGCCTTTGTGCACCTTAGGGAGACAATAGAAAGTGGCCAGTGTAGGAAACAGAGGAAACAGGAAATCGTATTCGTTTTTGTCTATGAGTCTGGCTTCCAAACCTTCTAATAGAAGTACCTTAAGTTCTGCTTTGAAGTCATTAAGGGGATTGTGCTTCAATCTCTTATAATTGTTAGTGTTATTAAGGATAGCCAGACACATCTTCCTGTAATCCTCCAAGTCTTGTACCACTATATTGCCCCCTTTGTCTGAACTTTTTATTATGATCGAGCGGTCTTGTTCCAAGGTATGCAAGGCCATCACTTCAGGTCTAGTCAAGTTAAACACTTTGTGTTTTTTCTGGCGGGCCAAAATCTCAAGGTCCTTTGAGACCTGCTCAACAAAAACGTCTATTGTGGACTGATCAAACAGATTAGGAGGCATACGACGACTTTTGTTCTTAAGGGACGTAAATGGACCTTCGCCACTAAGGTTAGGGTCTGCGTCTGATAGATGGTAAAGTAGCCGTATGTCTCCCATCCTCCCCATCCATGAATACCCCCCTTCCACCCCCCCCCCCCCCCCCTTTTCCCCGTTCACTCTACACAACTTGCCCTTGGCTATCTCTCATGTGAGGAGCTTTTAATCCATTTGACATATGGGCGCTCAAAGTATACTATGGAAACGATAATGTGACAGGTCATGTGATTAAAGGTTGCCTTGGCGACGTGCCGACGCACCGCTGTTTGGCGTTTGATGTGTCTCCGGCCTGTGTACAAATATGGGCGCCCGAAGTACACTATGGAAGTGTTAATGTGACAAGTCATGTGATTAAAGGTTGCCCTGGTGACGTGCTGACGTATCACTGTCTGGTGTCTGGATATGCGCGATGTAGTCCCGCGCACTTCCGGTCACTTGATTGACGTCGGCCTACGGTCACATGGGCGGATCATGTGACCGCGAAGCTTGCCTGAGAATCTCATGCATTTCCGGTTATACGGCAATGCAAATATTAATGAGATTAGTATTACAGGCAGGATGTTAGGCGCCTGGATGTGTGCTATATAGCTCCGGTCATCCTTTGATGTGGGATAGATCGTATTACGCCGGCCTGCGGTCACATGGACGATTGGACGTCATAGAGGCGGGACTTCCGGCCGCCCTGTACGCCGGCCAAATGCTGTAGTTCCGGTCACATGGTATGAGTGGCAAGAATGTGATAGGTGGTGATGTCAGAGAGCACATGATCACTATACACGGGGAGGCATTTGGGATTTTTTCCAATACATTAATTGGCCAATGAGGGCGTTCCCTAAGTGACGGCCATCAATCGCTGCGGCCAAAATACGGTGGTGGGCGGTCCCACTATCTGGTGATTGGATTTTGACCGATCATTCACTGTGTAGGGACGGTGTTTTTCGCATAGGGGTGGTAACTATGATAATTTGGGCATCCCGCCCACAGGATATTTAAGGGCGGCAAGTTTGAAAGCCCAGTGCTTATTACCAGCCCGGACACAGTATGTTGGTTGTCCGTCTCTTTAATGAAGGTATGTGGGAGGCTATTTTGAGAATGCTTTATGAATCTTTTGATGAATCCTTGCATTGTTTTTAGCCTGACTATATTGTTTATTTTCACAGTTGTTATTTCTTGACCACAGTCCCCTGAGGATTAAGACCAATTAAGAAACGCGTCGGGAGGTCTAAGAAAACATAAGGTCAGATTGTTGCCAGCTAAGGGGTATTGTGAGGCGGATTGGTGCCCCCCCCTTGTTACTGGACAACTAAAAACAAGTTTGTGTTTCAATTGACCATTTTTTTGGTTCTTTGATTGCTGCAGTTTGCAGCTTTTGTACATTTTTGTGGAGACAGTAACGTCTTGTAGTCTCTAATATTGTCATTATAGTGGGATTATACCCACTCAAATGTTTTTCCATGCTATGGATCATTAATCTATACGTTACATATGGGACAATTGTCTCAATCGGTGTTATTCCAGTAGGATTACTACTGGTCACACAGTGTCCTTGACTTGGTAATGATAGGGGCTTGAACATCAGCCCTATTTAGTTGGTTGATTTTTGCAACCATTTATGGTGTGTGGTAAAAAAATTTTTAAAACTTAAATATTAAAGGTTAATTTTTAATTGTGACCACTATTTTAGTACCCTTGCTTTGCTAAATTCTCTCCTTGACTGGTAAGCAACGACACATTCTGTCCTTATTTTAAACTTTTTTAAAAAATAAATAACTGAAAATTGTGGCGTGCAATATTATTCATCCCCTTTACTTTCAGTGCAGCAAACTCACTCCAGAAGCTCATTGAGGATCTCTGAATGATCCAATGTTGTCCTAAATGACTGATAAATATAATCCCCTGTGTGTAATCAAGTCTCCGTATAAATGCCCCTGCTCTGTGATAGGCTCAGTGTTCTGTGTAAAGCACAGAGAGCATCATGAAGACCAAGGAACACAACAGGCAGGTCCGTGATACTGTTGTGGAGACGTTTAAAGCCAGATTTGGTTACAAAAAGATTTCCAAAACTTTAAACATCCCAAGGAGCACTGTGCAAGCGATCATATTGAAATGGAAGGAGTATCATACCACTGCAAATCTACCAAGACCCGGCCGTCCATCCAAACTGTCATCTCACACAAGGAGAATGATCAGAGATGCAGCCAAGAGGCCCATGATCACTCTGGATGATCTGCAGAGATCTACAGCTGAGGTGGGAGAGTCTGTCCATAGGACAACAATCAGTGATATACTGCACAAATCTAGCCTTTATGGAAGAGTGGCAAGAAGAAAACCATTTCTCAAAGATATCCATAAAAAGTGTCATTTAAAGTTTGCCACAAGCCACCTGGGAGACACCAAACATGTGGAAGAAGGTGCTCTGCTCAGATGAAACCAAAATCAAACTATTTGGGCACAATGCCAAATGATATGTTTGGCGTAAAAGCAACACAGCTCATCACCCTGAACACACCATCCCCACTGTCAAACATGGTGGTGGCAGCATCATAGTTTGGGCCTGCTTTTCTTCAGCAGGGACAGGGAAGATGATTAAAATTGATGGGAAGATGGATGGAGCCAAATACAGGACCATTCTTGAAGAAAACCTGTTGGAGTCTGCAAAAGACCTGAGACTGGGACGGAGATTTGTCATTCAACAAGACAATTATCCCAAACAAAGCAAAATCTACAATGGAATGGTTCACAAATAAATGTATCCGGGTGTTAGAAAAGCCAAGTCACAGTCCAGACCTGAACCCAATCGAGAACCTGTAGAAAGAGCTGAAAACTGTTGTTCACAAACGCCTCCATCCAACCTCACTCAGCTCCAGCTGTTTACAAAGAATGGGCGAGAATTTCAGCCTCTCCATGTGCAAAACTGATAGACACATACCCCAAGAGACTTGTGCTGTAATCGCAGCAAAAGGGGGCGCTACAAAGTATTAACTTACAGGGGATGAATAATATTGCACGCCCCAATTTTCAGTTCTAAGCAATAAATTTCCTTCCCCTTCGCAATTGTGTCCACTTGTTGTTGATTCTTCACCAGAACATTAATATTCTTATCTTTATGTTTGAAGCCTGAAATGTGGGAAAAGGTTGAAAAATTCAAGGGGGTTGAATACTTTTGCAAAGCACTGTAGATGTGAAGAAGGAGTATATGGAGCAATTTGATTTTTGGGGGGTGGATTTTGTAACAAATGTGACTATTTTATAAGTTGATTGGCTCATTTTTAGCGCTGAGCACTCTATCGAGGCCGCCATTTTTAAGGGGGACGTTTTCCACTTCTGGTTAAATTCACACATTTCTTCAATGTCATCTGGACTCCTTCAAGATATAGAAGAAAAGAGAAAGGAGCCTCATCTTTGCATTCATAAACAGCCTTTATTTTACACATTTTGCATTTCTAAGACGCGCCAATTTAAGGCGCCAGGGCCGAGATTGCGATCTCACAGACAGCGCAGAACGGTTATCAACCGCGCGCAGGATCGTTGCATTTTGCCATAGGAGAACAGACATGCTTATCCTCTCCGCACTGATAAGTCGGCTTCTCCCAAGAACGCGTGGAGACTTGTTTTTTTTTTCTTCCTTTTCTCGAGGAAGTCGATGTTCCCGTTGTAAAATAGATTTCGGAGCACCCGGGAATCTGCGTTATCTCATGTCGTGCTGTGAAATAGGCGGCATTAGTGGGAATTATTTTCTGTGAAATGTAGCTATAGATGGCGGTGATAATGCACGGACTGGCGAGGATGATAAACTCACACTTATTTCCTGAGGGCTGGTGGGTTTATAAAACCACTGTTTGCTCACTGATGAGGTCGGGTCTAATTCACATTGCCAACCCCGGCGCGTGACTTCATTATAGCGGCATAATTAAAGGTGATGGAGGGATGTTGTCTCGCATTGGCTCCGAATACCAATGGATTTGTGTAGAGAAACAATCATTCTATTTATGATTCTATGTAATCAAAGTATTAAAGGAAATTTGTCAGCAGAATTTCACCAAACAACTCATATGTGCATGTAGCTCTTTCGAAGACAAGTCCGACGATACCTTTACATGGCCAGTCCGATCCTCCATTACTGAGAAATCAGCGTTTGTAGATCTGAAGCCTCTGTCACTCCAGCTCTATTCCTTGCCCAGAACCACCTTTTCACTCCAGCTCTATTCCTTGCCCAGAACCACCTTTTCACTGCAGCTCTATTCCTTGCCCAGAACCACCTTTTCACTCCAGCTCTATTCCTTGCCCAGAACCACCTTTTCACTCCAGCTCTATTCCTTGCCCAGAACCACCTTTTCACTGCAGCTCTATTCCTTGCCCAGGACCACCTTTTCACTCCAGCTCTATTCCTTGGCCAGAACCACCTTTTCATCCAGCTCTATTCCTTGCCCAGAACCACCTTTTCCCTCCAGCTCTATTCCTTGCCCAGAAACACATTTTCACTCCAGCTCTATTCCTTGCCCAGAAACACCTTTTCACTGCAGCTCTATTCCTTGCCCAGAACCACCTTTTAACTCCAGCTCTATTCCTTGCCCAGAACCACCTTTTCACTCTAGCTCTATTCCTTCCCCAAAACCACCTTTTCACTCCAGCTCTATTCCTTGCCCAGAACCACCTTTTCACACCAGCTCTATTCCTTGCCCAGAACCACCTTTTCACTGCAGCTCTATTAATTGCCCAGGACCACCTTTTCACTCCAGCTCTATTCCTTGGCCAGAACCACCTTTTCATCCAGCTCTATTCCTTGCCCAGAACCACTTTTTCCCTCCAGCTCTATTCCTTGCCCAGAACCACTGTTTCACTCCAGCTCTATTCCTTACCCAAAACCACCTTTTCCCTCCAGCTCTATTCCTTGCCCAGAACCACCTTTTCACTGCAGCTCTATTCCTTACCCAGAACTATATTTTCACTCCAGCTCTATGCCTTGCCCAAAACTACCTTTTCACTCCAACTCTATTCCTTGCCCAGAACCACATTTTCACTCCAGCTATATTCCTTGCCCAGAACCACCTTTTCACTCCAGCTCTATTCCTTGCCCAAAAAACACCTTTTCACTCCAGCTCTATTCCTTGCCCAGAATCACCTTTTCACTCCAGTTCTATTCCTTGCCCAGAACCACTGTTTCACTCCAGCTCTATTCCTTACCCAAAACCACCTTTTCACTCCAGCTCTATTCCTCGCCCAGAACCACCTTTTCACTCCAGCTCTATTCCTTGCCCAGAAACACATTTTCACTCCAGCTCTATTCCTTGCCCAGAACCACTTTTTCACTCCAGCTCTATTCCTTGCCCAGAACCACCTTTTCACTCCAGCTCTATCCCTTGCCCAGAACCACATTTTCATTCCAGCTCTATTCCTTGCCCAGAACCACCTTTTCACTCCAGCTCTATTCCTTGCCCAGAACCACCTTTTCACTCCAGCTCTATTCCTTGCCCAGAAACACATTTTCACTCCAGCTCTATTCCTTGCCCAGAACCACTTTTTCACTCCAGCTCTATTCCTTGCCCAGAACCACTTTTTCACTCCAGCTCTATTCCTTGCCCAGAACTACCTTTTCACTACAGTTCTATTCCTTGCCCAGAACAACCTTTTCACTCCAGCTCTATTCCTTGCCCAGAACTACCTTTTCGCTACAGCTCTATTCCATGCCCAGAACCACCTTTTCACTCCAGCTCTATTCCTTGCCCAGAACGACCTTTTCACTGCAGCTCTATTCCTTCCTCAAAACCACCTTTTCACTGCAGCTCTATTCCTTGCCCAGAACCACTTTTTCACTCCAGCTCTATTCCTTGCCCAGAACCACCTTTTCACTACAGCTCTATTCCTTGCCCAGAACCACATTTTCATTCCAGCTCTATTCCTTGCCCAGAACCACCTTTTCACTCCAGCTCTATTCCTTGGCCTGAGCCATCTTATACCCTCCAGCTTTATTCCTTGCTCAGAACCACATTTTCACTCCAGCTCTATTCCTTGCCAAGAACTACCTTTTCACTACAGTTCTATTCCTTGCCCAGAACAACCTTTTCACTCCAGCTCTATTCCTTGCCCAGAACCACCTTTTCACTGCAGCTCTATTCCTTGCCCAGAACCACCTTTTCACTGCAGCTCTATTCCTTACCCAGAACTATATTTTCACTCCAGCTCTATGCCTTGCCCAAAACTACCTTTTCACTCCAACTCTATTCCTTGCCCAGAACCACATTTTCACTCCAGCTATATTCCTTGCCCAGAACCACCTTTTCACTCCAGCTCTATTCCTTGCCCAAAAAACACCTTTTCACTCCAGCTCTATTCCTTGCCCAGAACCACCTCCTCCTGTTTGACTGATGGCACTTTTGCCTGAAGTCACACAGCACAGAGGCCATCAGTCAAGGTGGAGCTAAGTGAAAAATAGAGCTGGAGTGACATAGGCTTCAGATCTACACCCTCATTTGCTTATCAATACAATTGCTGTTTTCTCAGTAATGGAAGAGTGGACTGGCCATGTAAGGGTATTGCTGGATTTGTGTCACATTGATATTTTTACAAACTTTGCCAACTGTCATGATGGCATCAAGATCTGTTCAGACTACAGATTCCGACGCTCCACCTGATAACTTCTATGGTGTATGTGATCAATACTCCTGATGGTGGAGATGCCCCATGCTGGGCTATGCTTCTGACCAAAAGAAATCTGTTTTCCCCTTCCCACGAGGGAGGGATGGGGCAGAAGTGAGATAGAAACACAGATAAAGACAGATAAGGGAAAACTAAAAACGCTGATAAACACACATACAGAGGAATAGACAATGAGAGACTCAGGAGAAAAGCAAGTGCAGGAGGGTAACAAAAAAGGCAACAAGAGTAACTCCACAACGGCACACAGCAACATGTACTACATTCACTAGATCTGGATTACAACACCTCACCAGACCAGCTAAAAAACTGTTGCTGGCATAGAAAGAAGGATCTAGCCAGCATATATACGAGCAGATGTGATTGGCTCCCCCACAACATGTGATCAAAGGAGATTCACAAGCAGACCAGCAGAGATTTTCTCTTGCTATTCTGCCTATGAATCACCACACTGCAGGTCGATGCCCGAGTCTGCCTGCATTGATCACAGACTCCAGAGAAGTTATCAGGCAGTGTCAGAATCTGAACAGATCTTGAGACCGCCATGACAGACAGCAGAGTTTTCAAAAATTTCAGTGTGGCACAAGCCCAGCAATACCTTTACATGGCCAGTCCACTCTTTCATTACTGAGAAAACAACAACTGTGTCGATATGCAAATGAGGGTGTAGATATCAAGCCTCTGTCACTCCAGCTCTATTCCTCGCCCAACTCCACATCCTCCTGCTTGAATGACAGCCTCTGTGCAGGAGGAGGTGGTTCTGGGCAAGGAATAGAGCTGGAGTGACAGAGGCTTCAGTTCTACAAACGCTGATTTCTCAGTAATGGAGGAACGGTTTGGCCATATAAAGGTATCCCTGGATTTGTCTTTGAAAGAGCTCCATGAGAGACTTAGGAGAAAAGTAAGAGCAGGAAGGTAGCAACAAAAGGCAACAAGGGTTATGTCCACCATGGCAGACAACAATAAGTACTACATTCACCAGATAGTCTGGATCAGTACACCTCACCAGACCAGCTAAAATAAACTATAGCAGGCATAGAAGGAAGGATCTAGCCAGCATATATAGGAGGGGAGCAGATGGAATTGGCTCTCTCCCAACATGTGATCAAAGGAGACTAACAAGCAGACCAGCAGGGTCCCCTAGTGTGAGGGACAGCATAGGAGCCCCCTGTCCCTCATTATCCTACAGTCCCTGGGCAATGTTCTCCTGAGAAACCCTTGTCTATGTGGATGTAGTGAGTACCAACGACCACATGCACTACTTTATGGCAATGGCATACCCTAATGGAATTTTCTCTTTTAGTAGCATGATGCTTCTGCCATACATCAGAAACTGCTCTCGTATGATCAAAGGAACATAACAAACGTCATGCCTCGGGTGTGATCCAGCAGCCTTCTGTATTGTGGTCCATTTCCCTCTCCACTGAGCCGCAGTCAGGTTCAGTCCCTGTCCTGGTTCTGAACACTTTGTTTGTGTGGCCATTACCTTTCTGCCAACAAGTGTTTCCAATCCTGAACACTACAGATTAGCCCCTATTCAACCAGACACTACAGATTCATCCCCTATTTAGCAGGACACTACAGATTGATCCCCCTATTCAGCGGTGCACTACAAATGGACCCCCTATTCAGCGGGACACTATAGATCGATTCCCTATTCAGCAGGACACTACAGATTGACCCCCTATTCAGCGGTGAATTACAGATTGACCCCCTATTCAGCGGTGAATTACAGATTGACCCCCTATTCAGCGATACACTACAGATTAACCCCTATTCAGCCAGACACTACAGATTGACCCCTATTCAGCGGGACACTACAGATCGACCCCCCTTTTCAGCAACACACTAGAGATATACCCCCAATGCAACGGTTCACTACAGATTGACCCCCAATTCAGCAATACACTACAGATTGACCCCCTATTCAGCAATACACTACAGATTGACCCCCTATTCAGCAATACACTACATATTGACCCCCTATTCAGCGGTACACAACATATTGACCCCCTATTCAGCAGTACACTACAGATTGACCCCCTATTCAGTGGGACAATACATATTGACCCCCTATTCAGCGGTACACTGCCGATTGACTTCCTATTCAGAAATACACTACAGATTGACCCCCTATTCAGCGGTACACTATATATGGACCCCCTATTCAGTGGTACACTACAGATTAACCCCCTATTCAGCGGTACACTACAGATTGACCCCTATTCAGTGATACACTACAGATTGACCCCTATTCAACAGGACACTACAGATTGATCCCCTATTCAACAGTACATTACAGTTTGATCCCCTATTCAGCGGTACACTACAGATTGACCCCCTATTCAGTGGTACACTACAGATTGACCCCTATTCAGCGGTACACTACAGATTGACCCCTATTCAGTGATACACTACAGATTGACCCCCTATTCAACAGGACACTACAGATTGATCCCCTATTCAACAGGACACTACAGATTGATCCCCTATTCAGCGGTACACTACAGATTGACCCCCTATTCAGTGGTACACTACAGATTGACCCCTATTCAGAAATACACTACAGATTGATCCCCTATTCAGCGGTACACTACAGATTGACCCCTATTCAGAAATACACTACAGATTGAGCCCCTTTTCAGCGGGTCACTACAGATTGAGCTCCTATTCAGCCATACTCTACAGATTGACATTTGAATAGGAGGATGCATGTGTAGTTCTTGCCCACGGATACTATAGAAATGATGAAGTTGTAGTGTTTCGACAGCATCCGAGAACTGACCGGCGCCGGTAACAGCTGATTGGTAGGGTTGTTGGGTGTCACATCTCCACTGATTAGATATTAGTGGACTAGCCTAAGGATAACCTATCAATAAAAAAGTAGTGGCCAACCCCTTTAAAGGATCTGCTCCAAACATCTTGATGCTAGATACCACAAGGCACCTTCTGAGCCCTTGTAAAGTCCATGCCTCAATGGGTCAGATTCACATTATTAAGATTTGGCTGAGATATATATATATATATATATATATATACGGTATATATATATTTATATATATATATATATATATATATATATATATATATATATAAAATGTGGAATACAATGCATCAGTCATTAAATCCATAAATACCTAAGTGCTATTTCTGGCGCCCGCGGTCCTACGGGCCGATCCTTCAGAATTACCGGCATGGCTGTAATTACCGGCTGCATTGAACAGTAGACCCGCATCTCGATACTAATTTCATGCTTTAATCAGTTTCATTAAAAAACAGAACATATAACAAAAGTTTTAATTCATATCTTAATTTGTATTATCCAGTTCTAACCCACATACAGTATATGACAAAAGTGAGTACACCCCTCACGCTGCAGATCTGACCCTGTGATATAATGTGCAGTGTCAGTGTGCAGCTTGTATAACAGAGTAAATTTGCTGTCCTCTAGATAACTCAGCACACAGCCATTAATGTCTAAAGCACTGGCAACAAAAGTAAGTACACCCCTAAGTGAAAATGACCAAATTATGCCCAATGATCCATTTTTGCGTCCCGGTGTTATGTGACTCATTAGTGTTACAAGGTGTCAGGTGTGAATTGGGCCAAGTGAGTTACATTTGGTGTTATCCCTCACACACTCTCTCATACTGGTCACTGGAAGCTCAACATGGATTCTCATGGCAAAGAATTCTCTGAGGATCTGAAAAAAAAAATAATGCTCTATATAACAAAGTCCGAGGCTATAAGACTATTGTCAGCACCCTGAAACTGAGCTGCAGCACGGTGGCCAAAACCATACAGCGGTATAACAAGACAGGATCCACTCAGAACAGGCCTCACCATGGCCGACCTCTGAAGCTGAGTGCACGTGCTCAGCATCATATCCAGAGGTCGTTTTTTTTAGAACATACGTATGAGTGCTGCCAGCATTGCTGCAGAGGTTACATGGTTGGGGGGTCCGCCTATCAGTGCTCAGACCATACGCCGCACACTGCAGAGGTTACAGGGGTGGGGGGTTCATCTGTCATTTCTCAGACCATATGCCGCACACTGAATCACATTCATCTGCATGGCTGCCGTCCCAGAAGGAAGTCTCTTCTAAATATAATGCAGAAGAAAGCTCTCAAACAGTTTGCTGAAGATAAGCAGACTAATGATATGGATTACTAGAACTGTCCTCTGTGTTGATGAGAACATTATAAACTTATTTGGTTCAGATGGTGTCAGTGGGTGTGGCGACAACCAGGTGAGGAGTACAAAGACAAGTATGTCCTGCCTACAGTCTGGCATGGTGGTGGAGGGTCATGGTTTGAGGCTGCATGAGTGCTGTCGGCAAAGGGGCGCTACAGATCATTGAGGGAACCATGAATACAAACATGTCCTGTGACATACTGAAGCAGAGCATGATCCCCTCCCCTCATATTACAACATAATAACGACCCCAAACACCTCCAAGACCACCACTGCATTACTAAAGAAACTGAGGGTAAAGGTGCTGGACCGGCCGAGTGTCTCCAGACCTAATCCTAAACCAAACAATTCTTTTTTGTGGTCACATAACAACTAGACGTGCTCAGTCTCTCTCAATACACTTACATTGGGGCCGATCAAGTCTAGTCTGAATGTGACTGGAACTACACAAAACACATATTTGTGGTCAGATGACTCTGCGCTCTCACCGTCAACACCGGTGAATCAGGGCCAGGTAATGAAGATTCACTGGTAGTGCCACAATTTACATAAATGTGGTCACATAACAACTAGACATGCTCAGCCTCTCTCAATTCACTTACATTGGGGCCGATCAAGTCTAGTCTGAATGTGACTGGAACTACACAAAACACGTATTTGTGATCAGATGACTCTGCGCTCTCACCGTCAACACCGGTGAATCAGGGCCAGGTGATGAAGATTGACTGGTAGTGCCACAATTTACATAAATGTGGTCACATAACAACTAGACGTGCCCAGCCTCTCTCAATTCACTTACATTGGGGCCGATCAAGTCTAGTCTGAATGTGACTGGAACTACACAAAACACGTATTTGTGGTCAGATGACTCTGTGCTCTCACCATCAACACCGGTGAATCAGGGCCAGGTGATGAAGATTCTCTTGTAGTGCCCCAATTTACATAAATGTGGTCACATAACAACTAGATGTGCTCAGCCTCTCTCAATTCACTTACATTGGGACCGATTAAGTCTAGTCTGATTGTGACTGGAATTACACAAAACACATATTTGGGGTCACGTGACTCCACACTCTCACCGTCAATGCCGGAGAATCCTGACAGTGTGTATGGTGTTCATACTTAAAGGAGACAAAAGTCTGCAGTTGCGTAAAGTGACTGCAGATTTTCACCACAAGTCTGTATGTTTTGTGCTTTATTAGACCCTTTTCTTAAGTACAATGTATCCAAATCTCCATTTGGAAATTACAAAAATTCCAAATAATCACAATGATTCTTCCTCCAGTTTATTCTAGAAATGAATCATGGAATCAAGATGAACTTGATAAATGACGATACATATCGGGGTTATTTTCAGAAATCTATGAAATGATGTGAATTCCGAATAAAAACTCAAATTTTCTGTTGTTTTTTTTTTTTTTTTGTTTTTTTTTTTTAAATTTGAATGATCCTTTTGTGCAGAACATAATGCGTTTCATTAGCACTGATCTAAAAAAAATGTGGATTATTCTCCAACAAAGAGGCCGTCCATGCGGCTACTATGGGAACCTGCAGACAAGAGGTTCATTCCAGGTAGGACTTGTCTCGTAGTATTGCTATTTTTTATTTTTTTTTAACAGAAAAATGTAGACTCACATTGTAACACAACGTAAAAGCTGAATATAATAAAAGAGTATTTTATGGTGAGAGGACGGCCATTTATCCAACGTCGAAAACATGAGGTTAAAAATCTGATTCTGACATAGCATGGCAGTCAGACTGGAGACGATGAGCAGTATCATTACTGGGGAAGATTGATAGAAGAAGACTCCAAAATGGACAAAGTGGTGGACAAGTGAAACAAAAATTGGGAAGACGATGGAGAAATTTTTTTTTTTGTTTTGTTTTTTTTTAAATTTGAATGATCCTTTTGTGCAGAACATAATGTGTTTCATTAGCACTGATCTAAAAAAATGTGGATTATTCTCCAACAAAGAGGCCGTCCATGCGGCTACTATGGGAACCTGCAGACAAGAAGTTCATTCCAGGTAGGACTTGTCTCGTAGTATTGCTATTTTTTATTTTTTTTAACAGGAAAATGTAGACTCACATTGTAACACAACGTAAAAGCTGAATATAATAAAAGAGTATTTTATGGTGAGAGGACGGCCATTTATCCAACGTTGAAAACATGAGGTTAAAAATCTGATTCTGACATAGCATGGCAGTCAGACTGGAGACGATGAGCAGCATCATTACTGGCGAAGATTGATAGAAGAAGACTCCAAAATGGACAAAGTGGGGGACAAGTGAAACAAAAATTGGGAAGACGATGGAGAAGGTGGAGAAAATGGAGCGAAACAAGGAGACCTTACGGTCAGTTGATAGATGGTCAAATCGTTTGGTGGCAGAAGATCAAATTCGTCTCAAATTTCACAAAGAATTTGGACTCACCAGAATCCATTTTTTTGTGATTCAATTTTCGTAAATTGGTCAACTATCATTTGTGATGGATTTCGAGAGGTCGAGAAAGGGTTGAAAATAAAATAATAATACCTGGCCATCAAGTGTTTGCCTTGGTCCAGTCACCTGTACGATCTTGAGTAGCGTCTTCATTGCCCGACAATTTTGGTGTCTGACATCATGATGTGCATTACGCAATGTAGCGCTGGCGTTTCTGCTTGCATGCCAACTTACCGCCCTGGCCGGGTCACAGTCTCTCCTGCTGCCGAGCCACCTACCATTTGCTCTGCTGCCTCCTTCCCCTCCCAGGCCATGTACTTGTCGGATAGGGTTCCCGGAAATGCACCTAAGACATGCGTACACACACCAGCCTTCCTCTTAGAGGGCCAGTGCGCCACTTACTGTGGCAGCTTATGGCTGAAAGGCACGGTGTATTTAAGGCACCCTCTCGTTAGGGGAGGTGCCTGTGCAATGTTCCTAGTTAGGGCTCTTTTCCATTTGCGATTTCTATGTGTGGTGGGATCTGATAAACCATCAGATTGTACTCGCACCAATGTTAATCAATGAAGCATTGCTTACTTTCTTTATCACGAATCGTGCTCTCGGCTTACGCACCCTCATAAAAACCTATGAGAGCGTGTGAAACATCGCACTGCAGTCGCATGTTATGCGAGTGCACTGCAATATAACCAGAGACAGACAGAGGAGATGGGAGAAAGTGCTCCCTCCCTCTTCTCAGAGGCTGTGATATGATTGTATCACAGTCGCATGACCCTTGGCTGATGGTCACAGAAGAGGGTCATTAGCATATTGCTTCCGATGCTCTCACATCAGAAGTTGTACGCAAATGGTAAAGAGCCCGTAGTCTGTGTCTCAGTCTGCTACCTAGATAGTTGTCAGGTCCTGAGCTTCTGTCTTGGTATCCCTGTGTCTCTTTCCAGTGCCTGCCTTCCCATACGTGTCTACCCCTGCCGTGCCCACCACTCCTGTCTGTGCCCACGCACACTGGCACTATGTATTTAAGGTGAGGCACCCTCCCATTAGGGAAAGTGCCTGCGCAATGTGTTCAGTTAGTCAGTATACCAGTCTGCTAGCTAGTTGTCAGGTCCTGAGCTCCTGTCCTGTTATCGCTGTGTCCATCACCTGTACCTATCTTCCCTTACCTACTGTATATGTCCCTGCCGTGCCCACCATACCGGTCCATACCCGCCTGCCTGTCTGACTCAGCCATCCCACCTGTACCTGCCTGTACCTGTGTCTATACCTGAGTCCGTCTCCTGTCCTGGGGGTCAGCTGCCACAGTCTCGGTCACTGACCTGGGAGTGGTACCTGGCATCTGCCTTGCGGTGAGTGCTTAGTTAATCCCCTCCCACTAAGGAGTAAGCTTGGGTCCCCCTGTGGTCCAGTAGGTTTACTAACTCCATTCGCTGCCTCTACACCGGCTGTGAGCGTTACACACAATGCCACCAGCTACACTGGTGACTGGTTGGAAGAAAATGGCTGGACAGGAAGGGGACAGGTGATAGAGTCATTTTTTTCCAACTTCTTTAATATATGTTTATCATTCCCTGAGTAATCGAGAGTCCTCACAACATAATAATCTGTATTTAAGGCACTGCTCCATTAGGGGAGGTGCCTGTACAATGCCTCTAGTTAGTTAGTCAGGTAGTCTCCAGTCTGCTACTTAGTTGTCAGGTTCTGAGCTTCTGTCCTGTTATCCCTGTGTTCATTTCCAGTACCTGCCTTCCCATACCTGTCTACCCCTAGAGTGAACACCAGTTTTGTCCATACCCGCCTGTCCAGCCTGCCTCATTCACCCCGCATGTACCCATTTATACCTGAATCTGTCTCCTGTCCTGGGGGTCAGCTGCCACAGTCCTGGTCAATGAATTGGTAGTGGTACTTGGCATCCGCCTCACAGTAGGCGCTTAGTTAAGCCCCTTCCACTAAGGGGTAAGCCTGGGTCCCCTTTGTCGTCCAGTGGGTCCACTATCTCTGTGTGCTGCCTCTACACCGGCAGAGTGTTGTAATGCCATCAGTACATATGTCACCAAAGATTATGGGTGCCCCAATTCAAGAAAGACATCAATATTTTGGAGCAAGTCCAGAGAAGAGCAACCAAGATGGTGGAAGGTCTGAAAACCATGTCATATGAGGAACGCCTAAAAGAACTAGGATGTTTAGCTTGAAAAAGAGAAGGCTGAGAGGAGACTTAATAGCGGTCTACAAATATCTGAAAGGTAGTCACCTTGCAGAGGGAACCACCCTATTCTCATTAGCACAAGGAAGAACAATTGAACAATTGGATGAAACCTAAAGGAAGGAGATTCAGATTAGACATTAGGAAAAACTTTCTGACAGTGAGGGCAGTCAGAGAGTAGAACAGGCTACCGCGGGAGGTGGTGAGGGAAGTCAGAGAGTGGAACAGGCTACCGCAGGAGATAGTGAGGGCAGTCAGAGAGTGGAACAGGCTACTGCAGGAGGTAGTGAAGGCAGTCAGAGAGTGGAACAGGCTACCACAGGAGGTAGTGAGGGCAGTCAGAGAGTGGAACAGGCTACTGCAGGAGATAGTGAGGGCAGTCAGAGAGTGGAACAGGCTACCGCAGGAGATAGTGAGGGCAGTCAGAGAGTGGAACAGGCTACTGCAGGAGATAGTGAGGGCAGTCAGAGAGTGGACCAGGCTACCACGGGAGGTAGTGAGGGCAGTCAGAGAGTGGAACAGGCTACCACAGGAGGTAGTGAAGGCAGTCAGAGAGTGGAACAGGCAACCACGGGACGCAGTGAGGGCAGTCAGGGAGTGAAACAGGCTACCACAGAATGCAGTGAGGGCAGTCAGGGAGTGGAACAGGCTACCACGGGAAGTAGTGAGGGCAGTCAGAGAGTGGAACAAGCTACCGCGGGAGGTAGTGAGGGCAGTCAGAGAGTGGAACAGGCTACGACGGGACGCAGTGAGGGCAGTCAGGGAGTTGAACAGGCTACCACAGAATGCAGTGAGGGCAGTCAGGGAGTGGAACAGGCTACCACAGAATGCAGTGAGGGCAGTCAGGGAGTGGAACAGGCTACCACAGAATGCAGTGAGGGCAGTCAGGGAGTGGAACAGGCTACCACGGGAGGTAGTGAGGGCAGTCAGAGAGTAGAACAGGCTACCGCGGGAGGTAGTGAAGGCAGTCAGGGAGTGGAACAGGCTACCACGGAAGGTGGTGAGCTCTCCATCAATAGAAATCTTCAAGCGGAAACTGGATAAACATATAGCTGGGATGATTTAGGAAAGCCTGCACTCGCAGGGGGTTAGACCTGATGGCCCTTGAGGTCCCTTCAAACTCTACCTTTCTATGATTCTAAGATGACCAAGATACAGAATGTTGGAAGACACCGGAGACAGCCAAGTGAACGCCACACTGGTGACCGGTTGGAAGAAGATGGGTGGACGGGAAGGGGACAGGTGATGAATTTTTTCAAACGTTTTAACACATGGTTATCATTCTCTAAGTTATCGAGAATCCTCTAAAGGATGCCCCAAGTTTAGCACCGTGACAAGTCAACAGTCCATCATTTCCAAGAAACCATTGTTGCCCAATATACCGTAGAACTCGGAACAAACGCACTTTTATCTTTATTGAATGTTCCCTATTCAAAGCCTCTGAAGCCATTAGTTAAATGAATCTCCGCTCGTTTCCAAATGTTTAATTCTCTAAGCTTTGCGAATTTGTTAGAACTTACAATTCCAACACCTAAAATTAGATAAACACCAATTTAGTTTCCGCGGAAGCTGGAATAAGATGTTATTGTCCATTAGCGTCGGACTTATCTACAAATAAGCCCAACACAAAAATGTTTTGGTGTTTGATGTAACAATAAAATACACAACATAAGCTGATTATGCAAATTTCATGCAAATCTCTTATCTTGGTCATTTTATCTATTAGTCCCATTTAGAACCGAAGCTGAGAATCAACATTGTGAAAGCGTTTACCTAACGAGCCATCGATCACTCCCATCGCAGCTTTCCGGCTAATAACTCTGCAGATGATAATTGACTCAAACGAAATATAATTTCAACACAAACAAAAAAAAAAATGTAAATGTAAATGTAAATGCAAATGCCGTCAAAGTCACGAGCGCACGGCGAATTCATGGACGAGTCGGGAAAAAGTGAGATCGTGCCGGAGAGTTTATGCAAATTTTTGAAAAATTTAACAAAGTCCAATATTAATGCATCAACGGTAAAAGGATCTTGGTAATGTATTATACGAGACTAATGTCCATTAATATTGCGGGGGGGGGGTAGTGGAGACCGAGTCTAGTGGAGACAGCGGGGCCTGTGGAGACCGAGTCTAGAGCCTGAAGGTTGACCTGTTACTCAACGAGACAACCTTAATTTTACCAAACTGGACATTTTTGGGGATCTGGTGGTCATTAAAGATTTGTTCGTACCCACCGGGCAGTGTCATCCGCCCAACCAGACAGAAGGGAGTCACTTCCTTTTGGTGAAAAATGGCTAAAATGGGAAAGTTCGGTTCCTTCAGAAGGGTCCCACTGAAAGCTATCTGGTTGGCGCTATAAAAATTCAATTTTTATGATGTCACCGAATACTGAGAAACAGAGGGCAGAAAAGTCCCCACCGCTCTGCTGACTGCAGAGTGACCATCAGCTGTGCAAGCCGTACATCACCAACCGCAATGCCGAGCCGTACATCACCAACCGCAATGCCGAGCTGTACATCACCAACCGCAATGCCGAGCCGTACATCACCAACCGCAATGCCGAGCCGTACATCACCAACCGCAATGCCGAGCCATACATCACCAAGCACAATGCCGAGCCGTACATCACCAAGCACAATGCCGAGCCGTACATCACCAAGCACAATGCTAAGCCGTACATCACCAAGCACAATGCTGAGCCGTACATCGCCAAGCACAATGCTGAGCCGTACATCGCCAAGCACCATGCGGAGCCGTACATCACCAAGCACAATGCAGAGTCGTGCATTACCAAGCACAATGCCGAGCCGTACATCACCAAGCACAATACTGAACCCCAAGCACAATGCTGAGCCGTACATCACCAAGCACAATGCCGAGCCATAGATCACCAAGCACAATGCTGAGCCGTACATCACCAAGCACAATGCCGAGATATACATAACCAAGCACAATGCCGAGCTATACATCACCAAGCACAATGCCGAGCCATACATCACCAAGCACAATGCCGAGCCATACATCACCAAGCACAATGCTGAGCCATACATCACCAAGCACAATGCTGAGCCATACATCACCAAGCACAATGCTGAGCCATACATCACCAAGCACAATGCCGAGCCGTACATCACCAAGCACAATGCCGAGCCGTACATCACCAAGCATAATGCTGAGCCATACATAACCAAGCACAATGCCGAGCCATACATCACCAAGCACAATGCCGAGCCATACATCACCAAGCACAATGATGAGCCATACATCACCAAGCACAATGCCGAACTGTACATCATCAAGTACAATGCCGAGCCGTACATCACCAAGCACAATGCCGAGCCGTACACCACCAAGCACAATGCCGAGCCGTACATCACCAAGCACAATGCTGAGCCGTACATCCCCAAGCACAATGCTGAGCCGTACATCACCAAGCACAATGCTGAGCCGTACATCACCAAGCACAATGCTGAGCCGTACATCACCAAGCACAATGCCGAGCCGTACATCACCAAGCACAATGCCGAGCCGTACATCACCAAGCACAATGCCGAACTGTACATCACCGAGAACAAAACCATCGGAAGATGATCATTAGGGATCGTCCTTGGCCTTATAGTTCCAGGGAAGGGAAATCTATGGACATTATAGACCCTTGTACCTTCCAGCTTTGTGGGACTAGTTTGGGGGAGACCCTTTTCTGTTCCCCATGACTGTGCCCAGTGCACAAGCTCCATACAGACATGGAGGGGAGAAGATGACACCGCACAGAGACCAGACCTCAGCCCCATCCGATGATGGAGATTGTGACCCCGGCCTCCCCCAAGTTCAGTGTCACCACAGACGCTTCCAAATTCTTGTAGTTAGCCCCCCAGGAGAGCGGGAGCCGTTATATCTGCAGAGGGGGCCGCTGTGTATTAATGTCTGTGGATGTAGGATGTGAGGACAGAAAGGCTCCTGTAGTGTAATGTGCGCTTTTCTCCATTTCTGACAGTCTGGACCCCAAAAGACCTTGACTTATTATTCCTATATGATTTCTCTCCCATACGCCTATTGAAATGCAGACAATATAGATGGCTTCAGTTATGTCTGTACGGATTATCTCGTGGTTGTGCCCCTTATAGGCAACACAGTAACAATGTAAAGAGAAAAACAACATGCGTATGTGCAACATGGACCCTACCGAAATAAAAGACCAAGTCCAGACCACAGGGACGAGGTTCTCATCCGCACCCCCTATAGGAGAGCGGCCATTGTTCTCCTCCGCCAGACTCTACATTTCTATTTATCGCTCGGTCCACGCCTCCCGCTAGATTAGAAGACGGCATTTTCTATCCTTGTACGGAACATTTCCCCATTATGAGCCAAGGAGAAGTAGAGGATAAGCTGCGTACAGTATATCTTATCTGTGCCGCCGAATTCGGAGCTAAACACACTGACAACCTCCGGTGTTATCTGAGCAGAAAATAGGGAACAAACAAATAGTTCATACGATGCACCTGATTTGCCAGTTAATGAGATTTAGCTTGTTCACAAAACCCCATTATTGCTGGAAGCAGCTGCGCACAATCTACGGAGACGAGTCCGCGGCCGGAGAGCGTGGTGCCCGTCTTCTGCCTCCGGTGATTTCATGTAGGCAGTGTAAACATACCGGGAACATATACAATATCTTGGTAAATATGTATCTAAAGCTGCTAAATTCTCACTAGATGTCGGTAACAACCCATCCAATCCACACAGGCAAAGAAATCAATCCATAGATGTTCATACATTTGGTGACGGGCGAATAGTAACTATTTGTGAATGGATTGTTCGTAGCGAATCCCAAAGTTCTATTCCAAAATCAAGAAAAAGAGGTTTAAAAAGTCCTGACATCAGAAGGCAATCCTGACACTTAATGAAAAACAATATCACCTGTCTCGTTACCAGAATGCCACACAATAAACATCTCATGATGGGTAAAACCAGTGAGCTGTCTCAACATCTCAGTAAATATATTTCTAAAGCTGCTGTTGACATGAAAAACTCTCACTAGATGTCGGTAACAACCCATCCAATCCACACAGGCAAAGAAATCAAACCATAGATGCTCATACGTTTGGTGATGGGCGAATAGTAACTATTTGGTAACGGATTCTTTGTAACAAATCCCAAAATTCTATTCCAAAATCAAGAAAAAGAGGTTTAAAAAGTCCTGACATCGGCTGAAGTCAATGTGTAAATAAAAGGCTGTCCTGCCACTTAATGAAAATCAATATCAGCTGTCTCGTTACCAGAGTGCCACACAAGAAACATCTCATGATGTGTAAAACCAGTGAGCTGTCCCAACATCTCAGCAAATATATTTCTAAAGGTGCTATTGATGTGAAAAATTCTCACTAGATGTCGGTAACAACCCATCCAATCCACACAGGCAAAGAAATCAAACCATAGATGTCCATATGTTTAGTGAACGGATTGCTCGTAACGAATCTCAAAGTTCTATTCCAATATTCGTCATGAGTAACAAACCTAATGCAAGTCAATGGGGAACCCAAGCATTTTTCATGTCATGACAAATACTGGAATGATACTCAATAGTCGGTAAGCATTATCCAAACATGAATAGTTACTATTCACCCATCTCTACATCTCTAGTAATAATGAGAAATGACACAGAGAAAAAGTATTGAACACATCAAGAAAAAGAGGTTTAAAAAGTCCTGACATCAGAAGGCAATCCTGCCACTTAATGAAAAACAATATCAGCTGTCTTGTTACCAGAGTGCCACACAAGAAACATCTCATGATGGGTAAATCCAGTGAGCTGTCCCAACATCTCAGCAAATATATTTCTAAAGGTGCTGTTGACATGAAAAATTCTTGCTAGATGTCTGTAACAACCCATCCAATGAGACAAATAAATCAAACTATAGATGTCCATTCGTTTAGTATTGGGCGACTAGTAACTATTTGTGAACGGATTATTCGTAACGAATCCCAAACTTCTATTCCAATATTCGTCATGAGTAACAAACCTAATACAAGTCAATGGGGAACCTCGGCATTTTTCATGTCATGACAAATACTGGAATAATACTCAATAGTCGGTAAGCATTATCCAAACATGAATAGTTACTATTCACCCATCTCTACATCTCTAGTAATAATGAGAAATGACACAGAGAAAAAGTATTGAACACATCAAGAAAAAGAGGTTTGAAAAGTCCTGACATCAGCTGAAATCAATGTGTAAATAGAAGGCAATCCTAACACTTAATGAAAAACAATATCAGTTGTCTCGCTACCAGAGTGCCACACAAGAAACATCTCATGATGTATAAAACCAGTGAGCTGTCCCAACATCTCAGTAAATATATTTTGAAAGGTGCTATTGACATGAAAAACTCTCACTAGATGTCTGTAATAACCCATCCAATCAGACAATAAATCAAACCACAGATGTCCATACATTAAGTGATGGGCGAATAGTAACTATTTGTGAATGGATTGTTCGTAACAAATCCCAAAGTTATATTCCAATATTCGTTATGAGTAACGAACCTTATGCAAGTGAATAGGGAACCTCATCATTTTTCATGTCTTGACAAATACTGCAATAATACTCAATAGTCGGTAAGCATTATCCAAACAAGAATAGTTACTATTCACCCATCTCTAGTAATAATGAGAAATGAAACAGGGAAAAAGTATTGAACACATCAAGAAAAAGAAGTTTAAAAAGTCCTGACATTGGAAGGCAATCCTGCCACTTAATGAAAAACAATATCAGCTATCTCGTTACCAAAGTGCCACACAAGAAACATCTCATGATGGGTAAAACCAGTGAGCTGTACCAATATCTCAGTAAACATATTTCTAAAGCTGCTATTGACGTGAAAAAGTCTCACTAGATGTTGGTAACAACCCATCCAATCCACACAGGCAAAGAAATCAAATCATAGATGTCCATACGTTTAGTGATGGGCTAATAGTAACTATTTGGGAACGGATTGTTCGTAACGAATCCCAAAGTTCTATTCCAATATTCATCATGAGTAACGAACCTCATGCAAGTCAATGGGGAACCTCGGCATTTTCATGTCATGACGAATACTGGAATAATACTCAATAGTCGGTAAGCATTATCTGAACATGAATAGTTACTGTGCACCCATCTCTAGTAATAATGAGAAATGACACAAGGAAAAAGTATTGAACACATCATGAAAAAGAGGTGTAAAAAGTCCTGACATCAGCTGGAATCAATCTGTAAATAGAAGGCAATCCTGACACTTAATGAAAAACAATATCAGCTATCTCTTTACCAGAGTGCCACACAAAAAACATCTCATGGTGGGTAAATCCAGTGAGCTGTCCCAATATCTCAGTAAATATATTTCTAAAGCTGATATTGACATGAAAAATTATCACTAGATGTCGATAACAACCCATCCAATCCACACAGGCAAAGAAATCAAACCATAGATGTCCATACATTTAGTGATGGGCGAATAGTAACTATTCGGGTTCGGATTGTTCGAAACAAATCCCAAAGTCCTATCCCGGTGTTCTCCACAAATAAGGAACCCAATGCAAGTCAACGGGGAACCTGAGCATTTTTCTTGATGTGACAAATACTGGAATAATACTCAATATTCAGTAAGTATTATCCAAACACAAATAGTTACTAATTGTCCATTTCTAGTAATAATCAGACATTACACAGGGAAAAGGTTTTTGAACACATCAAGAAAAAGAGGTTTAAAAAAGGGGGCTTTACACGCAACGACATCGCTAACGAGATGTCTTCGGGGTCACAGAATTCGTGACGCACATCCGGCATCGTTAGCGACGTCGTTGCCTGTGACAGCTACGAACGACCGTTAATGATCAAAAATACTCACCAAATCGATGATCGTTGACACGTCGTTCCTTTCCCAAATATCGTTGCTGGTGCTGGACGCAGGTTGTTCGTTGTTCCGGAGGCAGCACACATGTGACACCCTTGGAACGACGAAAAACACTGTACCTGCGTCCTCCGGCAATGAAGTGGGCGTGACTTTCATTCGGCTGCTCTCCACCCTTCCACTTCTATTGAACGCCTGCCTTGTGACGTCGTTGTGACGCCGCATGAACCGCCCCGTTAGAAAAGAGGCTGTTCGCCGCCCACTGCAACGTCGCTAGGCAGGTAAGTACGTGTGACGCGTACTACCGTTATTGTGCGCCACGGGCAGCGATTTGCCCATGACGCACAAATGACAGTGTCGGGTACTTTCACGAGCGACATTGCTAGCTATGTCACTGCGTGTAAAGCGGCCTAAAGTCTTGACACCCTCTGAAATCTATCAGTAATTAGAAAGCAATCCTGCCACTTACTAGAAAATAATATCAGCTGGTTCAACTGATGGCCTATAAAAAGGTGTCTCATTACTGAGGTGCCACACAAGAAACATCTCATGATGGGTAAAACCAGTGAGCTGTCTCAACAAAATCACAAACGTTTTGTTGGAAAACATACTGATGGTATTGGTTACAGAAAATTTCTAAACTACTGAAGGCTGTCTCATTACAAAGGTTGTCTCATTACCAAGGTGCCACACAAGAAACATCTCATGATGGGTAATACCAGTGAGCTGTCTCAAGACCTTCACAAACTTTTTGTTGCAAAATATACTGATGGTATTGGTTACAGAAGAATTTCGAAACTAGTGAAGGTTGTCTCATTACCAAAGGTTGTCTTATTACCAAGTTGCCACACAAGAAACACCTAATGATGGGTAAAACCAGTGAGCGGTCTCAAAACGTCCCATATGTATTGTTGCAAAACATACTGATGGCATTGGTTACAGAAGAATTTCTAAACTACTGAAGGTTGTCTCATTACCAAGGTTGTCTCATTACCAAGGTGCCACACAAGAAACATCTCATGATGGGTAATACCAGTGAGCTGTCTCAAGACCTTCACAAACTTTTTGTTGCAAAATATACTGATGGTATTGGTTACAGAAGAATTTCGAAACTAGTGAAGGTTGTCTCATTACCAAGGTTGTCTTATTACCAAGTTGCCACACATGAAACACGTAATGATGGGTAAAACCAGTGAGCGGTCTCAAAACGTCCCATATGTATTGTTGCAAAACATACTGATGGCATTGGTTACAGAAGAGTTTCTAAACTACTGAAGGTTGTCTCATTACCAAGGTTGTCTCATTACCAAGGTGCCACACAAGAAACATCTCATGATGAGTAAAACCAGTGAGCTGTCTCAAGACCTTCACAAACTTATTGTTGCAAAACATACTGATGGCATTGGCTACAGAATTTTTAAACTACTGAACAGTGAGCGCTGTTGGAGCCATAATCCGGAAGTGGAAAGAACATCATTTCACCATAAACCGGCCACGACCAGGTGCTCCCCGCAAGAATTCAGACAGAGGAATGAAAAGAATTATCAGAAGAGGTGTCCAAGAGCCAAAGATCACCACAGAAAGACCTGGAATCAACAGGTACAATTGTTTCAAAGAAACCAATAAGTAATGCACTCCCCCTCCATGGCCTGTATGCATGCTCCTGTATGCACGCTCACCACTGAAGACTTCATTACTGAACAAAAAGCATGTTGTGTTCAATTCTTTTTCCCTGTATGATTTCATATTATTACACACAACTTAATCTATGGACTGCTATGGCTTTATTTATTTGTCTGTGTGAATTGGATGGGTTGTTACTGACATCTGGTGAGAAATTCATATTAATCTATAAAGTCAATGCCATAACACGGCTCTCAATGTAACTTTTACAGAGGGGCATGTGACCAAACCCTAAAATCAGCCTCAGCTATCTGTAGTGTAATGTTTTTCTATTGGAGGAAGCTGATGGACAGGTTTCGCCACATAATCCTTCATCAGGGGCCATGTGGAAAACATAACAGTCTTTATCCTCAACTATTCACAGTCCAAAAATAAATACATTTAGTACAAAAATTGGTATTGTTGGGTCCGTAAAAGTCAGGTCAACTAAAATAGTTTTATCCAGAAAGTTAATGGCATAAAACGGTTCTCAATGTCAGTTTCACAGAGGAGCATGCGACTTAACCTGTAAATCAGCCTCAGCTTTCTGTAGTGTAATGATTTTCTATTTTAGGAGGCTGACTGACAGGTTTCGCCACATAATCCTTCATCAGTGGCTCTGTGGAAAACATAAAAGTCTTTATCTCCAACTTTTCACAGTTCAAAAATAAAGACATTTAATAAAAAAAATTGGTATTGTTGCGTCCGTTAAAATTAGGCCAACTAAAATCGTTTTATCTATAAAGTTAATGCCATAACACGGTTCTCAATGTAACTTTTACAGAGGGGCATGTGACCAAACCCATAAATCAGCCTCAGCTTTCTATAGTGTAATGTTTTTCTATTGGAGGAGGCTGACAGACAGGTTTCGCCATATAATCCTTCATCAGCAGCTCTGCGGAGAACATAAAAGTCTTTATCCCCCAATTTTTCACAGTCCAAAAATAGTTTAATCCATAAAGTTAATGCAATAAATGGTTCTCAATTTGACTTTTATGGAGGAGCATGTGACCAAGCCCGTAAAGCAGCCTCAGCTTTCTTTGGGTAATGCTTTTCTATTCGAGGAGGCTGATGGACAGGTTTCGCCACACGAACCTTCATCAGCGGCCCTGTGAAAAATATAAAAGTCTTTATCCCTAACTTTTATATACAGTTCATAAATAAAGACATTTAATAAAAAATTGGTATTGATGGGTCCGTAAAAGTCAGACCAACTAAAATAGTTTACTCAACAAAGTTAGACGATTCACAGACAAAGAACTCCTTTGTTATATATAGAATAAAGTTTTTAATAACAGAAGCAAATACTGTATATACACAATACTCCCATAAATACTGCCATAAAACTGTTCTCAATGTGACTTTTACGGAGGAGCAGGTGACCAAACTCATAAATCAACTTCAGCTTTCTGTAGTGTAATGTTTTTCAATTGGAGGAGGCTGACGAACAGGTTTCGCCACATAATCCTTAATCAGAGGCTCTGTGGAAAACATAAAAGTCTTTTCACCAACTTTTCACAGTTAAAAATAAAGACACTTAATTAAAAAAATGGTATTGTTGCATCTGTAACATTTTTCTATTGGAGGAGGCTGAGGGAAAGGTTTCGCCACCTGATCCTTCATCAGTGGCCCTGTGGAAAATATAAAAGTCTTTATCCCTAACTTTTCACACTTCATAAATGAAGACATTTAATAAAAAATTGGTATTGTTGGGTCCGTAAAAGTCAGACCAACTAAAATAGTTTACTCCACAAAGTTAATGTCATAAAACTGTTCTCAGTGTGACTTTTATAGAGGGGCATGTGACCAAACCCGTAAATCAGCCTCAGCTTCCTTTAGTGTAATGTTTTTCTAATAGAGGAGGCTGATTGACAGGTTTTGCCACATAATCATTCATCAGCGCCTCTGTGGAGAACATAAAAGTCTTTTCGCCAACTTTTCACAGTTAAAAAATAAAGACATTTAATAAAAGAAATTGGAATTGTTGGGTCCATAAAAGTCAACTAAAATAGTCTGTTCCGTAAAGTGTATGCCATAAAACAGTTCTCAATGTGACTTATTAAATTAGCCTCAACTTTCTGTAGTGTAATGTTTTTCTATTGGAGGAAGCTGACGAACAGGTTTCGCCACATAATCCTTCAACAGAGGCTCTGTGGAAAACATAAAAGTCTTTTTACAGTTAAAAAATAAAGACACCTAATTAAAAAAAATGGTATTGTTGCATCTGCAATGTTTTTCTATTGGAGGAGGTTGAGGGAAAGGTTTCACCACCTGATCCTTCATCAGTGGCCCTATGGAAAACATCAGATTCTTAATCCCCAACAAAAATCTAAATGCCAGGTATGAGCTTTTTTATTTTTTCCATTTTTTTCTGTGTGTTATAGGATAAGATTTATTGCGCTCACAGTACATGTTGGGTGCTGTGTATCATCACGACTCCTACACAATGTAATTCCGATAAATAATTAGCGTAATCATATTCCTTATTAATACATCTGTATGAATACGTTCCTTACTGACGGTTTAATTTGCGTTCCTCGTAGTGGCGGCACAAGCCACGTTTACCTGCGGGTATGGATCTAGTTTCAATAATACAAATACAATCAGTTCTTTCCACAGCTCACAGCACAGTGTAAAGCGCCCGAGGCTCGCTCCGCACATCTGACTGGTACCCAAGAGAGAGGAGGACAAGATACACAAGCTGTACCAAGCTTCAAGTAAACATTTTATCTGGAGACTTTTTTTTTTCCTACAGACTGGATCTTTGGACGAGATGAATAACAGTTTATGTCACTTAAAAGGGAACCTGTCAGGGCAATTTCACTACTGAAACCAGCGCTACGGCTGCATAGGTCGCAGTATAACTATAAAAACGATACTTGTCTTGTAAAAATCCGATGTGCCAGTGCCGAGAAATCAGGCTTTAAAGCCACATTCAAATTAGCCTGTAGATGTATTGGGGGCGTGTCAGTACATGGACACACCTCCCTAACAGACTTCCAGGCTAATTTGCATGTAACTTCAAAGCTTAATTTCTCAGCGCTGGAACATCGGATTATTACAAGACAGGTATCATTTTTATTGTTGTTTTAAGACCTAAATAGCCACAGCACTGGCTTCAGTAATGAAATTGTCCTGGCAGGTTCCTTTAAGAAATGTAAAGTTGACGCAGATTAATGAGTTAAGACCAAAAGAGTCACGCCAGGGTGAGAGAATGCAAGATAAAGGGAAAACCAGTGAAGCTATAAAGAAATCCCTGGTGATAAAGAGAGGGAAGCAGGGTCACCTCCTAACACTCACCTGAGTCTGACCCTAAAGTCCCTAGGGTCCTTTCCCCCATGCACCATCACATGCCTAGACCCTCTCTAGCCCTGAACTCACCGTGACTATTGTGTAGGCCAGCAAGACACTAGTCTCACTACTTCATAAAACAAGACGAGAGTAAGGACACATGGGTGGTGAAAGACACAACAAAAAGCACTCTTTCTCCAGAACGAAACTTCACAGCTGCAACTGAAATATACACCTCAGCTTCTCCAGAGACAGGCTCCCTAAAAGTAGTAAATATAGAAGATCTATAACAGGCATGGAGTGAAGCCAGGAGTGGGTAAATATAGAGGAAAGAAGTGATGACAAGTTGCTGCAGCTGTGATTAAGGCTATGAGTAATCTCAGCCAGACGGCAAAAGGTCTTTAACCTCTTCAGCACCAAATGAAAGTAAATCAAACCGAATACAAGATGTAACATGTGGATGCGACACACTCGTGACAATAACTGATTGGCAGACTTAAAGAAATTCATGTTTAAAAGGTATCCCCAATAACTTTCTAATCCTGGAGATCTGACATTTGGACTTATGTCAAGAACTGGGGTTCTGTGTGAACAAAGTGTTGGTTGATCATGGGCACTCCTGCTTCATTTGTTCCTGGACCACCAGAGATGACCGAGCGCTGCCTTCTACCTGTTTTTGGTACTCCAATAAGAAAGCAGTTAGCAGGATCAACCACGATTTCATACACAGCCCTGCTTCTTGGGATCAGAAAGTGGTCCGTGGTGGTCCCATCGGTTAGGCTTCCAACGATCGGGAAGTTCTCCTCTACCTGATAGGGCATAACTGCCAACCTTCAGAAAGTCCCTGTAAATATTGTGCAGAACCCTATGAAAGGCAGTTAAGAAGAGTTTTCAGCTGTGGAAATTAGTAGCGTGTCCAATGATTGAACTTGATCGCCTCGATTCTAAAGGGTTATTTTTATTATATAAAGTGATAACAGATCACTAGAATATACAGTATTCTAAATTTACGATCAGTCGGTTCTAATCTTCTAACGATCATGTCAAGCTACCACTAGGGGGAGCAGGGACTCAGGTAGGAAAAGAGCTCCTGAGTGCAGTTAGACAGAAGCCCACTAGAGGTCACTAAAACAAGAGCAGAGATAGTCGATCAGTCAGGGTCAATGCCGGGATGTCACGTTTGAACCGAGGGGAAAACAAGCCAAAGTGAAAGAACAGAGCCGAGGTCGAATACTGGGAGAGCAAGTAAGGACAGGGGAGGGAGTGGAGGACACGGAACATGGCCAGAGTCCGGAAGAGAGGGAGATTCAGAGGACAGGTCGGTAAGGAGGGTCGGCGGTCAGGACAAGCCAGGGAAACGTCAGGTCAGGTCGGACAAGAGGGACGAAGGTTAGGTCGGGCAAGAGGGAAGGAGGTCAGGACGAACAGTACCAGGTAGCAGGAGGACAAGAATCAGGTCAGAAACTGAGTTTTTGCAAGTTGAGGGTTGTGGAGTCATCCCATTCATCTGCATTATCTTGTGATATTGCAACAGCAGAGATCAATCTTTGGCCGCTTGACCTGAGTCATGGCAAAAGTCGTTTGCAAAAATAAGGACGGAATATTGATTTAGCGGTGCACTCCCTCTGGTCGGTAGCCCTATTTCCCTCCAATATTTCCCGACACAGCAGCGCTGCGCAAAACCGGGCACCTGCAACATGGCTCCATTCAATATAAGCATCGATGTGCCTTGATAGGTGACGAATGTTTTGGAAAACCATGAAGAAAAAAAAATCAAAGAAGTCAAAACAGCGGAATATATTATTATTTTTATTATTATTATTATTGCATTCCATTAATCCAACTTTGCCCAAAAGAAAATTGTTTTTGTAACTTTCAAAAATAGTAAAAAAAAAAATATAAATATATATATAAATATATATATATATATATATATATATATTATATATTATATATATAAATATATATATATATATATATAAATAAATATATTTATATATATATATATATATATATATATATATATATATATAATATATTTATTTATATATATAATATATATATTTATATAAAATATATATATATATATATGTATATATATATATATGTATATATATATATATATATATATATATATATAAATATAAACTTTTATCCTTTTGCTAGAACTGTAGATGGAAGATAAAAGAGTCACCTTTTCCTGAGCCGCTGGATCTGAAACGTTCATCTGTGGTGACAGGAGCGCCTCCAAGGTATAACATGACCTAATATTGTCTCTTAATTTACATATGGTTTCATCCCTGTCCTCCGAGGTTCTATAGGTCAAGCATTCCTGATGGGAAAGTGTCCCCCGGCCATGTCCATTATGTCCTAGGGGAGCCGAGAAGCCCCGAACGTTCCGAGACAAAAGGGTCAAAGAGGGTGAAAAACTCAACGTCGCGGGGACATTCATCGAAGGAGCGAAAGCCGCACGGGATAGATGAGTATTGTGGTGATGGCGGCGCTGATACATCGAGTTACCCACAATTTTCAGAGTCATTTTCTTCCCGTACGGGGAGGACGGCGCCGGGCGCCTCCGATACAACACAGTTAATAAAGTTATTATTCACAGATGACACGTCTGCAGGCGGCGTGATTTATCTGTTGTCCTCCGTAATTTGACACACTTCCTTGGATATTCTCCCGTTGCAAAACATCTTTTTTTTTTCTCTCTTTTGGAAAAAAGGATGGGGACGCGTGTGCTCAGACCGGCGGGAAATTAATAGATAAGGAAAGGTAATATGTATTATTCCTAGTGAAGCGCCCCCCCCCCCCCCCTCCCCGCCCTGTGACGAGGCGCCCTGCATGCTTATATTTCATGTGGGGAATTACGGGTACTAAAAAATGGTTTCAAAGGTGGAAAGGAAAGAAAACGATGGGCTGCGGTACAGATAGGTTTTCGATGAAGGGTTCACAGTGCATGGAATTCATCATAATCCTTCTAAAACACACCTGTCTACACTTATCTTTCCGCAAACTCAATATATTATTGCAACATGATGATCATTTGAAGACCTATATACCATAAACATCACCTGACAGAGCGTTGCAAATTCACATTTTTATAGTTATCTTGGTAGAAGACAATCCAAGAGCAAAGGAAAGGAATAGTGATGAGCGGGCACTACCATGCTTGGGTGCTCAGTACTGGTAACTAGTGGTGAGCGGGCACTACCATGCTTGGGTGCTCAGTACTGGTAACTAGTGATGAGCGGGCACTACCATGCTTGGGTGCTCAGTACTGGTAACTAGTGATGAGCGGGCACTACCATGCTCGGGTGCTCAGTACTGGTAACTAGTGATGAGCGGGCACTCCCATGCTCGGGTGTTCAGTACTGGTAACTAGTGATGAGCGGGCACTACCATGCTCGGGTGCTCAGTACTGGTAACTAGTGATGAGCGGGCACTACCATGCTCGGGTGCTCAGTACTCGTAACTAGTGATGAGCGGGCACTATCATGCTTGGGTGCTCAGTACTGGTAACTAGTGATGAGCGGGCACTACCATGCTCAGGTGCTCAGTACTGGTAACTAGTGTTGATTGAGCACTACCATGCTCAGGTGCTCAGTACTGGTAACTAGTGATGAGCGGGCACTACCATGCTCAGGTGCTCAGTACTGGTAACTAGTGTTGATTGAGCACTACCATGCTCGGGTGCTCTTTACCCGTAAGTAGTGATGAGCGAGCACTACCATGCTCGGGTGCTCTTTACCCGTAAGTACTGATGAGCGAGCACTACCATGCTCGGGTGCTATGTAATCGTAAGTAGTGATGAGCGGGCACTACCATGCTCGGGTGCTATGTAATCGTAAGTAGTGATGAGCGGGCACTACCATGCTCGGGTGCTATGTAATCGTAAGTAGTGATGAGCGGGCACTACCATGCTCGGATGCTTTTACATCAGACATAGAAACCTTTCACGTACTCAAGTCAGTTCAGTAAATCTCAGTGTGAATACATTATTATACAATGTAATACTCTACACCAAGTGTTTTTGAAGAATGAACGGATGTCGGAATTTCTCGAGAACAGATGTGAGAACACAAGTCCGACAAGGTAGATCTCCATGGCAGATGCTATCACTCTGACCGATGGTGGACATTTATTACTTCTTCTTGACATTGAAAATAAGATTTTAGGACTAGTGTTTTATATTTTGTGTTAAGGGGGTTTATATAAAAGGAGACATAGGTATGTGACACATGAAGCCACTCTGACCGATGGTGGGCCACTACCTTCTTCGTCAGTCTCGGAGATAGTGGTTGGTTACAGGATGGGCAGAAAAACAGTAACATTTCAGTAATTGGGTATTATATTTAGCGTGAGGGGGGGAGGTTTTTAAAATGTAATACAATTGTGTTACTGATGAAAACACTTAGGAATCTTCAGTGGTGAAAGATGGTGGACCACCATTACTTGTTCCACCTCAACCTATAGTAAAACTGTTTGTTAAAGGATTAGTAAAAACAAGACTTCAGTTCTGCTGTTTTATGAAGTTTTATAGCATGGAGGGGCTACATAAAAATGAAGCATTAATGAGTGACCGAAGATGTCCCTCAGCAATCTTTCACGATGATCGATGGTGGACCACCTTTACGTTTACTCCCTCAATCGTGAAGATGGCTGTTTGTTACAGAATAGGTAGAAACAAGATACTGGAAGATCTTGGTACTGGAGTTCTGTATTTTGTGTTATTGAGCTTCATATGAAAAGCATTCGCAGAGTTCAAGGTGTGTGACAAATGATGTCACCCAACACATACGAGGTTATCGGTGGTTGACCATCATGACTTCTGCACCCCCGATCTTGAAGCTGTCTGTCCAAGAATGAATAAAAATGAGATAACATTAAAGTACTGAGGATTATATTTTATATAAAGTGGATTAATATAAAAGGAATTGTTCATAGGGCTCACATAAAAGGAAGGTACGTGAGCAAAAATGTCACCAATTGGTGGACCACCATTACTTCTTCTCCCTAGATCTTGAAAATAGTCATCTATTAGAGGATGACTAAAAATAAGCCATCATTCTATTCTTAGGGTATTTGTTTAATGTGTAGGGAGCACATATAAAAAGTAGCGTTGGTTATCACTCACCAACCATCAGATGTTATTGATGGTGGGCCACCATTATTTCGTCATCCTCGATCTTGGAGCTGTCTGTGAGAGAACAAGTGTGTTATGAACATATAACAATCTGACAAATGGGAAACGGAAAAGGGGAATGTGCAGCCGCACCCAAATTGTCTTTGTACAGACTAAAGACCCTAACTAACGGCACCATTTTAGACTAGGCTCCCTAAATGACCATCAAAGGATTTATCGTGCCTCCTGAGGGACCATGGGGAGATGAAGGAGTGCAGTAACAAACAGAAATCCCGTGTGAGCTAGGAACTGGGAAGAAAAACACATGGACAACAGCAGAAACTCAACTGTTGTTTTCTTACAAAGGTAAATCCCAAATATAAAGAGCTGAAGATCTCAGAAAAACAAGTTCATATGGAGATATAGCCAGCAAGGAAATGCAGAGAAGAAATAACATATATACCCCCACCCAAGGTGTGATAGGGCAAACCAAAGAAGGACAATGAAAAACACCTGAAGAGGATAAAGACCAGAAATGATAAACAGAAATAATAATAACCATCAGTATTAGGACTGAGAGGAAAGAGATCAGAGCTCAGCAGAGAGGAGAACCAAACATGGAACAAGAGATCCTCAAATTGAATGCTGAAACCGAGGCATGAGCGGCCACAAGACCCTCAGGAGCCCTCACCATCTGATGTAGCTGATGGCCACTCACTCTCTAGGTGATTCACATGAAGATTACCCGGATCAAACCAGGAGTTATCTTTAGGACCACAACCCTTCTACTTGACATGATACTATAAACAGTACCTGACCTGTCTGGATCTCAGCACTCACTCTACCTCTCAATCCCATTCTAGACCTTAATTATGTCTCAAGGACCAGGTGTCCTCTGAAATCTGTTTAAAAGAGAAGAATTAAAGGCATTTTTGATCTTCCAAGCCACAGAGAGTTGAAGCTTAACCATCACAGGATTCAAAACTTTAAGAATCTTATAAGGAGATAGCTTTTTTGTTACAGGACGAGTAGACCCAAGATAAGATCTTAGTTGGACAAGTTTTGCATTTTGTGTTAAGGGAATTCATGTAAAAACAAGCATTCATAGGGTTCATATAAAATTATGTGTGACCAATGACGTCACCCAACAGACCAGAGGCTATCGATGGTGGGTCATTATTTCTTCTTCAGCCCGATCTTGAAAATGTCTGTCAAAGAATAGAAACAGGTTTTACCTTTTGTGTGAATGGGCCGCATACAAAATGTTGCCTTGGTGAGTGACTGATTATGTCACTAAGCAATCTTCAGAGATGATTCATGGTGGACCACTACTTCTCCTTTGATCTAACAGCTAGAGTAGAAGCAAAATAAGATTTTAGTAAGGGGGTTCTATATTTTGTGTGAAGGGGCTTCAAGTAAAAGTAAGAAATCTTAGAGTTCATACAACGGGAAGGAGTGTGGCCCATGAGGTCACTCAACATTTCATAGGCGATTGCTGGTGGACCACCATTACTTTTTCCCTGTCGATATTGAAGATGGCAGTTGGTTACAGCATGAGTAGAAGCAAAATAAGTTTTTAATATGAGAGATCTATATTTTTGTGAGGGGTTTAAAAAAAAACTAAGTGATCTTAGGGTTCATATATCATGGGAAGGTGTGTGACCAATGAGGTTACTCAACACATAAAAGGTGATTGTTGGTGGACCACCATTACGTCTGTATTTTCCATCTTTACGAAAACTGCCTGTTACAGGGTGAGAATAAGAAAGGTAAGATTTTTTTTAATGGGGTTTTACATTTAGTGTGACGTGGGCACATATAAAACGTAGCCTTCAGAGATTATTCTTGGTGGACCTCCATTACTTGTCCTGTGATCCTGAAGACAGCTGCCTGTTACAGCATGAGTAGAAGCAAAATAGGTTTAAAGTACTGCAGATCTATATTTTGTGTGAAGAGTTTCAAAAAAAGTAAGCGATCTTAGGGTTCAAATAACGGAAAGGAGTGTGACCAATTAGATCACTCAACAGATCATATGTGATTGTTGGTGGACCACCATTATTTCTTACTTGGTCTTGAAGACAGCTGCCTGTTACAGCATGAGTAGAAGCAAACTAAGATTTTAATATGGGGTTCTATATTTTGTGTGAAGGGGCTTCAATTAAAAGAAAGCAATCTTAGGGGTCATGTAACGGGAAGGAGTGTGACCAATTAGGTCCCTCAACAGATCATAGGCGATTGTAGGTGGACCACCATTACTTCTCCTTTGATTTTGAAGACAGCTGTCTTTTACAGCATGAGTAGAAGCAAAATAAGATTTTAGTATGGGGGTTCTATATTTTGTGTGATTGCTTACTTTTTTGAAAACTATCTTAGAATTCATACAACGGGAAGGAGTGTAACCAATAAGCTCACTCAACAGATCATAGGTGGTTGTTGGTGGACCATCATTACTTCTCCTTTGATCCTGAAAACAGCTCTCTTTAAAGCATGAAGAGAAGTAGAATACGCTTTTAGTACGGCGGATCTATATTTTGTGTGAAGGGTTTCAAAAATAGTAAGCAATCTTAGGGTTCATATAACGGGAATTTGTGTGATCAATGAGGTCACTTAACAGATCATAGGCGATTGTTGGTGGACCACCATTACTTCTTTTCTCTACATCTTTATGAATACTGTCTGTTACAGGGTGAAAATAAGAAATGTAAGATTTCTTTATTGGGGTTTTACATTTAGTGTGAAGTGGGCACATACAGTATAAAAAGTAGCCTTCAGAGATGATTCTGTTTTGTGAAGGGTTTCAAAAGAGTAAGCAATCTTAGGGTTCATACAATGGGAAGGAGTGTGACCAATTAGGTCTCTCAACAGATCATAGGTGATTGATGGTGCACTACCATTACTTCTCCTTTGATTTTGAAGACAGCTGTCTGTTAAGGCTGCTTTACACCAGACAATCTATGGTGCGATAGATCGTCGGGGTCACGGTTTTTGTGACGCACATCCGGCATCGCTGGCGATGCCGGCCTGTGTGACACCTCCTAGCGACGCAGTATCGCTCACAAATCGTGAGTCGGGTACTGCTCGTTAGGTTCCATAATATCGTTTAATTTAGTAGATCATCGTTTCCGTGGTAGCACACGCCGCTCCGTGTGACACCACGGGAACGATGAGCAGCTCACCTGCCTCCCGCGGCCGCCGCCGGCTCTATGTGGAAGGAAGGAGGTGGGTGGGATGTTTACGTCCCGCTCATCTCCGCCCCTCCGCTTCTATTGGCCGGCGGCCGTGTGACGTCGCTGTGACGCCAAACGTCCCTCCCACTCCAGGAAGTGGACGTTCGCCGCCCACAGCGAGGTCGCACGAGAGGTAAGTACGTGTGACGGGGGTTACTAACTTTGTGCGACACGGGCAGCGATTTGCCCATGACGCAACAAGGACAGAGGTGGGTACGATCGATTGTGAAATCGCACAATCGGTGGTACCGTGTAAAGCAGCCTTTAGAGTATGAGTAGCAGCAAACTAAGATTTTAGTAAGGGGTTCTATATTTTGTGTGAAGGGGCTTCAATTAAAAGGAATAAATCTTAGGGTTCATGCAACGGGAAGGAGTGTGACCAATGAGGTCACTCAACAGATCATAGGTGATTGTTGGTGGACCACCATTACTTCTCCTTTGATCTTGAAGACAGCTGTCTTTTACAGCATGAGGAGAAACAAAATAAGATTTTGTGTGGCCTGGTTTAAAATAAAGTAAGCGATCTTAGGGTTTATATAATGGGAAGGAGTGTGACCCATGAGGTCACTCAACAGACCATAGGTGGTTGTTGGTGGACCACCATTACTTCTTCCCCTTCGATCTTGAAGATGGCAGTTGCTAACAGGATGAGTAGAAGCAGAAGATTTCAGTAATGGGGTCTCATATATAACTTACTGGGGGAAGAACTGCTGTGACCAGAAAGAAAATGGTTAACCTTTGAGGGACAATTTTACGCGTGACGCAGGGCCTCAGTTGTTCATTATAATGGACATATAATAGACGCATTATTCTCAGAAAGCTTTTACTTTTTTTTTTAATGAAGACATCATTAGTGTCTGATTTTGGTGCAATTACAGGAAGCTTTTAATGCCTTGCTCCGACATATTGGTGAAATTGGCGATGCTCTACGTGCATAATAAATTCAGCAGATCAGATCATTAAAAGGCGAAGGGAATTCAGCGAGACCATGACTTAAAAGCTTAATGTCCACCGGGTTGCTATGGATTTTATCACATGTCGGCTATTTCCAGGCTCTTATTAAATACGGCTTTCTGGTGTTTTCATGGAAAGAAAACAATTAGCGATTCAGTGAAATAGACGTAATTGTTGCTTTCTCCTCTAATATAGAGTTTGCTGCTAAGACTGGAAAATATTTACCAGCAAATCCCCTTAACCGAGGACAAAGAGCGCTCGGGTATTGCAGATTAACCTTTTCACGGTGGGGAGCGGGTGGTACTTTCATGGCCCTAATGACATAAATTAGGACACCATTGCTGCATTGTCTCTGTATTCACTTATATGGGAATTCCACCTATCGGGGATGGGTATACATCAACCGTGCCGGGGTGTCTAACGGAAGACACCAGTATTATGAATGCTGTTTGGCTGGTGGGGGGTCTGCACACATTTTACATTGGAGCTGAGGATTTCTGCTGACCACTCCATCAACTGGATGCCAAGAGCCGAAAAAGTAATTACTAGTCAATTAGTGTCCCAATAGGGCACCCCATGATTCCAAGGTCCAAACCACAACAAAGCAATAACAAATATTTGTCCATGAGACTTGGAAAATAAAGCAATGCAAACCCACCGCTCCATTCTAACAGGTCAATTGGGAGTCCTATCCTGTCCTCAGGATTGGTGGGGATACCAGTGGTCCGTCAGTAGTCAGAAAATTATAACATATCCTGTGGAAAAATTGATTAAATCCTGATAACATCTTTCAAAGTCATCAAAAGTTGAAATGTGATGCTTTGTGATGAGCGGGCACTACCATGCTCGGGTGCTCAGTACTGGTAACTAGTGATGAGCGGGCACTACCATGCTCAGGTGCTCAGTACTCGTAACTAGTGATGAGCGGGCACTACCATGCTCGGGTGCTCAGTACTGGTAACTAGTGATGAGCGGGCAGTACCATGCTCGGGTGCTCAGTACTCGTAACTAGTGATGAGCGAGCACTACCATGCTCAGGTGCTCAGTACTGGTAACTAGTGATGAGCGGGCACTACCATGCTCGGGTGCTCAGTACTGGTAACTAGTGATGAGCGGGCACTACCATACTTGGGTGCCCAGTACTGGTAACTAGTGATGAGCGAGCACTACCATGCTCGGGTGCTCAGTACTGGTAACTAGTGATGAGCGGGCACTACCATGCTCGGGTGCTCAGTACTCGTAACTAGTGATGAGCGGGCACTACCATGCTCGGGTGCTCAGTACTGGTAACTAGTGATGAGCGAGCACTACCATGCTCGGGTGCTCAGTACTCGTAACTAGTGATGAGCGGGCACTACCATGCTCAGGTGCTCAGTACTGGTAACTAGTGATGAGCGGGCACTACCATGCTCGGGTGCTCAGTACTGGTAACTAGTGATGAGCGAGCACTACCATGCTCGGGTGCTCAGTACTGGTAACTAGTGATGAGCGGGCACTACCATGCTCGGGTGTTCAGTACTGGTAACTAGTGATGAGTGGGCACTACCATGCTCGGGTGCTCAGTACTGGTAACTAGTGATGAGCGGGCACTACCATGCTTGGGTGCTCAGTACTCGTAACTAGTGATGAGCGGGCACTACCATGCTCAGGTGCTCAGTACTGGTAACTAGTGATGAGTGGGCACTACCATGCTCTGGTGCTCAGTACTCGTAACTAGTGATGAGCGGGCACTACCATGCTCGGGTGCTCAGTACTCGTAACTAGTGATGAGCGGGCACTACCATACTCAGGTGGTCAGTACTCGTAACTAGTGATGAGTGGGCACTACCATGCTCGGGTGCTCAGTACTCGTAACTAGTGATGAGCGGGCACTACCATGATGAGGTGCTGGGTACTCGTAACTAGTGATGAGCGAGCACTACCATGCTTGGGTGCTCAGTACTCGCAACTAGTGATGAGCGGGCACTACCATGCTCGGGTGCTCAGTACTCATAACTGGTGATGAGCGGGCACTACCATGCTCGGGTGCTCAGTACTGGTAACTAGTGATGAGCGGGCACTACCATGCTCAGGTGAAGAGCGGGCACTACCATGCTCGGGTGCTCAGTACTCGCAACTAGTGATGAGCGGGCACTTCCATGCTCGGGTGCTCAGTACTCATAACTGGTGATGAGCGGGCACTAGCATGCTCGGGTGCTCAGTACTGGTAACTAGTGGTGAGCGGGCACAACCATGCTCGGGTGCTCAGTACTCGTAACTAGTGATGAGCGGGCACTACCATGCTCAGGTGCTCAGTACTCGTAGCTAGTGATGAGCAGGCACTACCATGCTTGGGTGCTCAGTACTCGTAACTAGTGATGAGCGGGCACTACCATAATCAGGTGCTGGGTACTCGTAACTAGTGATGAGTGAGCACTACCACGCTCGGGTGCTCTGTACTCGTAACTAGTGATGAGCGGGCACTACCATGCTTGGATGCTCAGTACTCGTAACTAGTGATGAGCGGGCACTTCCATGCTCGGGTGCTCAGTACTCGTAACTAGTAATGAGCGGGCACTACCATGCTCAGGTGCTCTGTACTGGTAACTAGTGATGAGCGGGCACTACCATGCTCGGGTGCTCTGTACTGGTAACTAGTGAGGAGCGGGCACTGCCATGCTCGGGTGCTCGGTACTGGTAACTAGTGATGAGCGGGCACTACCATGCTCGGGTGCTCGGTACTGGTAACTAGTGATGAGCGGGCACTACCATGCTCGGGTGCTCGGTACTGGTAACTAGTGATGAGCGGGCACTACCATGCTCGGGTGCTTAGTACTCGTAACTAGTGATGAGCGGGCACTACCATGCTCGGGTGCTCAGTACTCGTAACTAGTGATGAGCGGGCACTACCATGCTCAGGTGCTCAGTACTGGTAACTAGTGATGAGCGAGCACTACCATGCTCGGGTGCTCAGTACTCGTAACTAGTGATGAGCGGGCACTACCATGCTTAGGTGCTCAGTACTGGTAACTAGTGATGAGCGGGCACTACCATGCTCGGGTGCTCAGTACTCGTAACTAGTGATGAGCGGGCACTACCATGCTTAGGTGCTCAGTACTGGTAACTAGTGATGAGCGGGCACTACCATGCTCGGGTGCTCAGTACTCGTAACTAGTGATGAGCGGGCACTACCATGCTCGGGTGCTCAGTACTGGTAACTAGTGATGAGCGGGCACTACCATGCTCGGGTGCTCAGTACTCGTAACTAGTGATGAGTGAGCACTACCATGCTCAGGTGCTCGGTACTCGTAATTAATGATGAGTGAGCACTAACATGATCAGGTGCTCAGTACTAGTAAATAGTGATGAGCGGGCACTACCATGCTCTGCTGCGCAGTACTCGTAACTAGTGATGTGTGATATATATATTTTATACATACTCAGTGTCAGGGTTCCTCTGTATGGAGCATTTTGCATTTGAAAATACTCTGCTATGTGTCTTGTGCACTTGCTGACAGGTTGTCTTTTGGCATAAGGGTCCATGATGGTTTTGTAAGGTGCTTTAGCAGATGCGCCTCATTCCTGGTGATTGCTCTGTTTCTTTACTGGGTTTGCTCTGTCTGAACTTCGCTGCCAGTTATACTTCTTGTTTGCTCAATGTGCTCTTGGCTTCTGTCTGGTGTAAGTGTCCTGATCTTGGCTTCTGACCTCGGACCTCTTCCTGACCATGTCTCTGTCTGCTCCCTGAACCTTATACATTACCTCCCGACCTCTGACCTCGGACTTCTTCCTGACATGTCTCTGTCTGCTCCTTAAACCTTATACGTTACCTCCCAACCTCTGACCTTGAACCTCTTCCTGATCATGTCTCTGTCTGCTCCCTGAACCTTATACATTACCTCCCGACCTCTGACCTTGGACCTCTTCCTGACCATGTCTCTGTCTGCTCCCCAAACCTTATACGTTACCTCCGGAGTTCTGACCTCGGACCTCTTCCTGACCATGTCTCTGTCTGCTCCCTGAACCTTATACATTACCTCCCGACCTCTGACCTTGGACATCTTCCTGACCATGTCTCTGTCTGCTCCTTGAACTTATACATTACCTCTCGGCTTCTGACCTCTCCCTGACCATGTCTTTGTCTCCTCCCTGAACTTATACATTACCTCTCGGCTTCTGACCTCGGACCTCTTCCTGACCACGTCTCTGTCTGCTCCCTGAACTTATACATTACCTCTCGGCTTCTGACCTCGGACCTCTTCCTGACCACGTCTCTGTCTGCTCCCTGAACTTATACATTACCTCTCGGCTTCTGACCTCGGACCTCTTCCTGACCACGTCTCTGTCTGCTCCCTGAACTTATACATTACCTCTCGGCTTCTGACCTCGGACCTCTTCCTGACCACGTCTCTGTCTGCTCCCTGAACTTATACATTACCTCTCGGCTTCTGACCTCGGACCTCTTCCTGACCACGTCTCTGTCTGCTCCCTAAATCTTATACGTTACCTCCTGACTTATGATCTCAGCTTGTCTGACTACCTTTCTATTCATCCTGCTCGTATTGTCTAGCATCATACTTAGGTTATTATTCTATGGGGTCTGGAGAGAACCCACAGCATAGTAACGGAAATTAAATTAGCAGAGAATAACGTCTCCACAATTTGAAGTCCACAGGTTAAACCGCGCAAAAAGGTGAATTTGAGTATTGCCTCATCTCTAATCATGGTCTTAATCTGTACCATTAAACATTTGTGGGATCCATTAATCTTCCAACCTTCCATTACTTTACTTCCAGGCACTATGCAGCTCAATGTGTCCACCTACTTCCCAGTAGGACCGGTTGCACCATCTGTGCCATATGTTAGTGCCGACACCTCTGTGTCCCCGAATCCTGCACGGATAGCAGTCAGGCAGCATCTGGCTCCCCCGCCAACATCCCTTTTCTGGTTTCTAAACAGCGCCGAGGTTCTCGAGGCCATTCAGAGGCAGATTAAGCCGCTAATGTTCTGAATCTCAGAGCTTCCTCTCCGAGCCAAACAGCCCTGGCCGTGAATACAACTCACAATGAGACACTATCAGTTAAATATTGCGGAGCTTATAGGAAACCCACAGAGATGTTTTAATGAAGTGATTTATTTCCTGTCATTTGTAAAATACTCCCATACAAATCAACACCAGCAAGGCAAGCGAGCCGCCACGACACCCTCCGCCAGCCCCGCGTCCCTCACTATTCATTTTGTTATCATTTTCGAAAGGAGGAGGAAAAATGATGATAGGAACTAGGAGACGTTGTGACGGGATTTGGAGTTGGGTTTAATAATGTTTCTCACAGCTCGGTTTGCCGTCCTGGATATTATTAATTATATTTATTGGGTTTCCTTTGGGTTTCGGGCACAAAGGTTATGATGGCAATTACTTAAGCTCTAGAGGTTTCATCTTCGTGGTGGCCTGGAGGTCCACAAGACCTTCTGTTATTTCTTGCCCGAGGTTTCAAAATCCAAATATTGTCTTTATAATTGAAACGGTTGGATAATGACGATTTGTACATGTAGAGCTTCCTTTCATCCAGTGGCAAGATTCAATTTGGTACCACATAAAATAATATATGGGAACCCTGGGGCTCAGGGCCCAATCTGTCCAACCTCCTCTGTGGGGTCAAGGCGTTACTAATCCACAAAGCAAAAAAGAAAATAGAAACCACTTGGGTGCTTCTTCCAATAGATGAAAGACCAGTGGAGACACGGAGTGACTATATGGTTCCTTTTATTAAAAGTATATATGTAACGCGTTTTGGAGCAGAATTCGTTCCTTCCTCAGACACACAGTAAACGAGAATAGTATGTGTCCCCAATTAACGTTTACATCCCTTCACCCAAAGCCTAGTGTAAATCCTGACCAACCACCACCTTACTATACATTCGGCTGCTAATCCCACTAGGAAGTCTTAAAAGAAAATAACCTGGTAAATAAAACGCATTTTAGAACACCTTATTGGAGAAATTTGGGTTAGGCCTTGTGTTCACCGGTGTAGGACACCATAGTTCAGTTTGGTCTGCAAACGTTCCAGTCCTGAGCTCAATTGAACCAGTACAGATCATAACTGATTTCTCTGCCTGCACAAGGAAAAACACTCTGCGCATGCACCATTTGTTCTGGACCATGTTATGTGCAGCCTGGAAATAATTTTGTTGGTGTCATCAAAGTCCAAGAAGGGGCAGAGAGGAGGACCCTGAACACTTACATGTTACAGACATGTCAAGTAGACACCAGAGCTTATATTTGTATCACGATCCGCAGTGCTCTACTCTCCAGCAGAGCCAATGCTCTGTATTATGCTCCAGGTCACAGGTTGCTTCTCTCCTTTGGGTCCTGCGCTAGTGCGCGGTGGGGCCTGTGTTCAGGCACCTCGTTCCGGTTGAGTGCTCGGCTTCATTAGAGAGCAACTTCCCCCGGAACACTGCCTCTTGTAGATCCTGCTCTGCAATGAGTTCTCTGGCTCCCATGAGTTTTGTTGTTCTGATCTTGCCTCCTTACCCCGGACCTTTGTTACTCTTCTCTGCTCGTGCCCCTTACTCTGACTTTAACCCTCTGGCTTTTGACCTCTGGCTTGTACCCTGACCTTGGCTCTGCTCACTCCCTGTGTACCTTATCTGACTTCCTGGTGTCTGACCTCTGGCTTGTATCCTGACCTTGGCTATGTTCGCTCCCTGTGTACCTTATCTGATTTCCTGGGGTCTAACCTTTGGCTTGTACCCTGACCTCAGTTCTGCTTGCTCCCTGTTTACCTTATCTTACTTCCTGTGGTATGACCTCCGGCTTGTACCCTGACCCCGGCTCCGCTCGCTCCCTGTGTACCTTATCTGACTTCCTGGCTTCTGACCTCCGGCTTGTACCTTTACCCCAGATCTGCTCACTCCATGTGTACCTTATCTGACTTCCTGGGTTTTGATGACTGGCATGTTTGACTTCCCTGTCTCTAGTAGCTTCTAGTGACACCTAGTGGTGTATCGTCACCTTCTGCTCATGGCTTAAGAGTTTTTCAAAGTATTTTTACACTTTATTCATTATCTTCTGAAATTTCTTTCTAGGTCACAATTAGTGCTCAGAGCAGTTTATGGACAGCTGAAATCAGTGCCTGATCAAATTTGGTCTGCTGAATGCTCTGCTCCAAAACTTATTTCAGAGCCATCAGAAACGGCGCATGCACAGACCAAAATTGATTGCAATGTTTACAGAAGAGCAAACACTCTGCAACAACCTATTTTCTGATTTACCATGCAACAAACCTGGAGATAATGATGTAGGTGGCACACAAGTCAATGTACGGACCAGGGACAAGCTTAGGGAGAACTGACCTGACACTTAAATGTTGAGGACATGGCCAGTAAACACTAGTGCCTTCATATGGCATGGGAATTTTTCATTCAAAGTAGTTTTTATGTCACAAATGGTGGTGGAAGCAATTTCTAAGGAGCTTCTCAATTTTGGGGTGCCCAAAAACTGGTCAAGCTCATCGTAAAGTAGTCAGGAACGGCGCATGTGCAGACCAAAATTAATTACAAAAGGGAAAGCACTCTGCACATGCAATCACTTTTGACCTCTTCATTAATTAACAAGTTATCCACAGTATCAGAAAAATTTGACCAGGATACTAAACCAGAATTTGCCCAATGGACGATTCCTTAAAGAAACCCAACCACCTGGATTTTGGCAATGTGAACGATAGCACTTTGCACATGCGCCATTTTTTAACTCTTCATTAATCAACAAGTTATCCACAGTATCACCTAAAATTGACCGGGATACTAAACCTGGATTTGCCCAATGGACATGATTCCTTAAAGAAACCCAACCGCCCGGATTTTGGCAATGTGAACGAAAGCACTGTGCACATGCGCCACTTTTGAACTCTTCATTAATCAACAAGTTGCCTGCAGTAACAGCAAAAATTTCCTGGGATACTAAACCACAATTTGCCCAATGGACACGATTCCTTAAAGAAACCCAGCCGCCCGGATTTTGGCAATGTGAACTAAAGCACTCTGCACATGCGCCACTTTCGAACTCTTCGTTAATTAACAAGTTATCCACAATATCAGCAAAATTTGACCGGGATACTAAACCAGGATTTGCCCAATGGACGATTACTTAAAGAGACCCAATCACCAGGATTTGGCGATGTGAACTAACGGCAGTCCCATACTGTCACTAATATGCTGAATCCAGGCATACCTGTTATAGAAAGATCTGATTCTTGGTTGATGAAATATCTTTAATCAAAGTTGCAAACATGTATTGCACTTTGATTGACGTGTGCTGTGGTGCGGGCTGGGTCCTCGGCGTTTATTTCTCCTCCAGTGTCTATGACGTGCCCCCTTTTATTTGAATATCGCACTGTGGTGCTGTTGTTGGCGGCGCATGCGCATTGCCACAGTAATTATGACTTAATTAAAATGGTGCCGGATTCTGCGTATGCGCGGACCACAAGCTTCGGCGTCATTTTATTGAAGACACTGCTGTGAAGGCCATGAGGGGCAGGGGCGCATGCGCAGATGTAAAAAAAAAAATCTGCGCATGCGCCGATGCCTCTGGACAAAAGCTGAATACATTTGTATATGTTGCTGGATTTGCCCGTAGGTGTTCGCTGTTGGTCCTAGTAACTGACACCCTGTAATTAGTTTATTGGTCTTTTCTAATCAGGGTGATTTTCCAAAGCAGAGGACCGTTTTAGAGATATTTTCTTATTTGTATCCTTTTTTTATGATTTTGGACAATGATATACCAAAGCCATCAGTGCTCTGTATTGATGTTCTCCATATTCCATGACCTCTGCTCTTCCGGTTCACCTCTTCAGTCTTCACTTTCAGCAACGTTTAGTGCCTATCTGCTCACCCGGGTGGATAAATCTCATGCACAATGGAGAGTCATCATATAAACAATTTCTTCTAAGTGCTCCCTTGCCTCAGTGAATTTATGAGTGCGGCTCTGATGTGGTATAAAGATCGGCGAGGACCATATTGTGAAAACAACGCTCCCCTCTTCAATATGGTAATGTACATTTAATGTTGCATTAACTTCCATTTGAGTCTATTCACAATATTTAAAAAATGCAGTTGGGAGATGAAAGCCACTTAGCCAGCGGAATGCGCAGCGTGGTAACGGTGATGAAGTCTTGCGATGGATTCTATTTCATTATTGGGTTTATATTCTTCCATAGAGAACAGAGTGCTTATCTCATGTGCTGCAAACATGTAAGTACCGGAATAAAATAACCCAAAGATGAACCAATCCCGATGTAATCAACAACCGGCAAAATAACCAAAATATAAAACAATCGGGATAAACAACCAGAGCAAAATAACCAAAAGATGAACCAATCCCGATGTAATCAACAACCGGAGCAAAATAACCAAAATATTAACAAATCCCGATGAAATCAACAACCGGAGCAAATAACCAAAATATAAACCAATCCCGATGTAATCAATGTGGCGCCCTGGACAAGCCAGGTCGTCACAGAACTACACCAACACACCCCACACCCCGGTTAGGCACACTGAAGTCAAACACAAAATCCTTGTTGCCTTCCTCCAGGGGCTGATGTCCACACCAGGGGGTGGGCCAGGCGGTTGGTCCCGCCCACCGAGGAGTTCACAGTCCTGGAGGTGGGAAAACAGTTCAGTTAGAGTTGAGTTTTGAAGAGTGAAGTAGTGGAGAGGAGACTGACCGCGTCCGGGTGTGTGGCCCGGACGAACAGCAAGGTTGGCAGACGGTGGTGACCGTCTTCAGGAGAGGCTGATTGGAGCGAACCGTAAGGACCGTGGACGGGCGGTGGCCCGGCGGTACCGGATCGGAGAGCAAAAAGAAGCCAGCACCATCCGGCAGGGCTTACGGACCCCAACCAGGCTAAGAGTCGCCGTAAAACTGGTCAAATCTGTTAGCGAAGGGAACCTCCGGGGTTTCCCAGCAGTCAAGACCCGATTGAAGGCAACAGCTCACACCGTAGAGGGAAACACAGTCACCGCCAAGGCTACAGTTCCCAGGCCCAGAGCCTGCGGGCAAAAGGGGCTCCTTCAGCACCCATCCAAGCTTGGGAGCGGATTACCGGTGGGAAGCCATTGGAACCGCAAACACAACATAAGCGCAGGGAAAGGCAGTCACCATCAACCTGCTGGGAGGAGAAACACCGCAGCCGTCTGTGGGACCCGTCCATCCAGCCGTTTGTTTGACCAGAGACTCTGTGTGAATTACTGGCTGAGTGAGTACCACCGTGCCGTGCGGCACAGCGCTGCCCCCGCGACCCTGCACCTCCCCAGGCCCCGTAACCCGCCTGCCATCCCTACCCCTCACCGGGCCCCGGGACAACCAACCCCCTACCCACGGAGGGGAGAACCAACATCCAAGCTGCTCCCTGTCATCGCTCCCGGGATCCCCGTCCAGAGCAGCGGTGGTGTCACAACCTCACCACAACCGTGGGTGGCGTCACGGACAATATCCCTAAACCCAAACCACCCCCTTTCACTCACGGGCGAGGAACGCCGCTCGAGTCCCCGGGATCCGGCCCACCGCTCGAGCCACCGCCGAGCAGCAGCAGCAGCAGTAGCCGGACCCGAGCAGTGGGTGAGCGCAGCGTCCCCTCCTCCGCCCGCGACAATCAACACCCGGAGCAAAATAACTAAAAAATGAGCCAATCCCGGTGTAATCAACAACCGGAGCAAAATACCCAAAATATAAACAAATCCCGATGCAATCAACACCCAGAGCAAAATAACTAAAAGATGAACCAATCCCGGTGTAATCAACAACCAGAGCAAATAACCAAAATATAAATCAATCCCAATGTAATCAACAACCGGAGCAAAATAACCAAAAGATGAACCAATTCCGATGTAATCAACAACCGGAGCAAAATAACCAAAATATAAAACAATCGGGATAAACAACCAGAGCAAAATAATCAAAATATAAACCAATCCCGATGTAATCAACAACTGGAGCAGAATAACCAAAAGATGAACCGATCCTGAAGTAATCAGCAACCGGAGCAAAATAACCCAAAGATGAACCAATCCCGATGTAATAAAAAACTGGAGCAAAATAACCAAAAGAAGAACCAATCCTGATGTAATCAGCAACCAGAGCAAAATAACCAAAAGATGAACCAATCCCGATGTAAATAGCAACCGGGTGCAAAATAACCAAAAGATAATTTTTTGGTAATATCGTTGCTGGTTATTTATGGCCGAGGACTATCACAATATTCATTTAATGACAGCGCGACGTAGTGTTATAAACATATAAGCAGCGTGTTGACACATGAAAACCTCATCATTTATACAGGAGAAGTCGCCGTCCGTGACATTTTGGGCGCCGGCTGTGACTTGTTTGCTCATTGCACTTCACGTTGATTTCCATTTCCTCCTGACACATTTGCATACCCGCTCCGATCAACACTTCAGACGGATTCACCGGCGACGACTGCCAGCAGCCTTCATCCCTGATACACTGTGTCACCGACCACTCCGAGAATTTCATTTCTTTTTTTTTTTTCCATCCTCCCTTTTTTGTAATTAAAATAAGGTTATTTTTCATGACGTGACCTCGCCGAGGCTTCTCTATCAGTGTCTATTGCACATTCCTTCATGGCACGCTTTCAAGGTTGACCATGAAATATCATTAACTAAATGCAGGAAGGGAGGTGTCTTGGGGTAATTCTGATTTCGGTGTCCAAAAAGTTGTTTTTTCAAGGACCAAAAGGAGTAAATGACAAAAAATAAGACAATGTCTAAGACTGGATTCCATGCTTGGGTTCTAATACCTCTCCCAATCGGAGGGATGAGGAGCCCGACCAATCCAAAAGTCTCCATTAAGGAGGATCTGTACCGCCCCAGCAGAGGTCGAACCGCTCGCATCCGGGTGTCGCTACTCATGGCTCGAGGGTCTCCGGACTCGGGGGGCGCGGGGACACTCTAAAGCGTGATGGGGGGGGTCTATTTACAGAGGAGTACTAGATAGTTTGTGACGCCACCCATGGTGTGCGGTAATAGGGAGTACCACCGCTGCCGTTGGGAGTACCGGGGTGATGGAATGGGGGCAGCTAGATGATGTTACCCTCCACGGGTGGGGAAGACCCCGGGACTGTGGATGGTGAGATGGATTGCAGGGAGAGCGCAGACTCGCTGTGGCAAGGGATGCTCAGGTACTCACTCAGGAGGAAAGCATATGCTGACGACATGGTAAACCAAGTCTCTGGGTGCCGCTGCCCTCTTGGGGGGGCTCATCCGGGTTCCGTCCCTTGCAGCACTGCCTGATGGTCCGGAGCCTGCTTCCGTGCACAGATGTTTAGTAGTCCAAGTGGCCCGTAAGCTTGAAGCTGTCTGGGCCCCGCTCCCCACTTTTTGGTGTGAAGGAGCTGTGCTCTCAGAGGCTCACGCTTGGGATTTCAGTGGGCTGCTTTGATTGGAAAGCCCTATCCCCCTTTTGCGCTAGTGGCCCCGATCTCTGAGCTTCGTGGGAACAGTCCATAAAGGCCCTGTCCTCCGCAGGTTAATTGCCCAGTTGCTTGAAGCCTCTCCCCGATCTAGGGTCCAGTACCCCGACGTGCTTTCGGTCACAGACCAGCTATTGGACTGCTGCTGACCGTCCTCCTAGACTAAGCCAGGCACCCAGTCCCAATATCCCACGACCGGGTCTTCGACTCCTCCGGGTCCAGACCACCATCTGCAACCCAATCTGCTTCTCCCCTGGGAGCTCCAACTCCCAGCTTCCACGAGCTCCTCACTGCTCGAGGGCTACCACTGAACAAACTTGTCACCTCCCTGCCTGACCCCTAGGTGGGCGGCACTATTCCAGCTTTGCAGCCCACTGGTATGCCTGACAGGGTGTGGTGCGAGGTGTGATTGGGATTTTGGATGCTGATGGAGGCAGTACTGCAAGTTGGGAACCCAGAACCAAGAGGGGTTAAGTCCTGCACTAGAGATAAAGAGCGTGCAGTACCCTGTGACGACCTGACTAGTCCAGGGGCGTCACAGATCTGTCACTTGCTAAAAAAAAAATATCTCAAAAAAATTCTTGTGCTCTCCTGATTTTGCCGCTTTTTTCAGTTTTGTGCTTCGTCGCTCCTTTGCAGAGATATTCACATTTGTTTCTTTTTGGAGCGTAGTATGTGAAATCTCTGCTTTCAGTCCAACATGTAATTTCTTCAGAGTCATCTCTGGGGGTGTGTGTTATTACCCTTCCCCCAAAGATGCTACCAATCACAGTCTAGAAGTCTCAGATGCTGATCAGCTATGCTTTTGCACTGGAAAGACTTACAAAATATGTAAAAAAAACCCAAAACACCCATGTGGACTTTTTTTTAGCCTTCTTTTGAAATTTTTGGAATCTTAAAGCCCTTGTCATGCAAGTGATTAGCAGGGTTTGCCTAGTACCTGGTAAACCCCCAGAAGATGTTACAACACACAGGGGACACAGGGGTAATGATACAATGGAGGACCCTGCTTCTAGGGAGAGGGGTGAGGGGGCACCTCCTGAGCTGACTCCTGAGCTCCCTATACATTTTTTTGCAACCTGTCGCTGAGTCGGATACCTTAGACCCTCATCTGGCCCTAAACTCACCCTGGCTAGTGAGTAGGCGGGCAAGGTCACTAGTCTCGCCACTACAATACAGAAACACAAGGGTAGGAATGCAAACAGGGGAAATAGACATACAAAGGAAAAGGCACTGCAGGTGGCTTCAGTGCAGCAAACACCACTGCTGCACAGAATATGACAGACTTCTTCCAAAGCAGGCCACATAGAAATGAGGGATTCGGCTTCTATCACAGGCATCATGTGATCAGATCACAAGACTTAAATAGGGAAGGGCAGTGATCTCAAAGAGCAACAACTGAGATTGGCAGCTACAGCCTGCAGCCAGGCAGGCAAGGGTGTTTAACCCTTACAGCACCACAATAAAGGAGATGTTATTAAATAACAGTAGTGAACCTGCCAAGTGCTGTGACCTTCTGACGGCACTCACTCAGGGTCTCCCCCGAGCGAGATACACTCATGACAGCACTTAAAAGGCACTCAAAAGACTAAGCATATGAACAGTTTTACATAGAAATGAATAAGAAGGTTATTTAAAGTTTTCATTTTAACATTTTTTGGAAAAAAAAAAAAAAATGTTGCGTGAACATACCCTAAAACAATTGGCTATAAAACAACTGGCTGCAGCAGGATCCTCCCCCCTCTGCTCTGACTCCACAAGAAAAAATACCCTGTTTCTACAAAAATAAGACCTAACCCGAGAATAAGCCCTAGCATGATTTTACAGGATTTTTGGAGTAAGCTTGAAATATAAGCCCTAGTTATAGTCACTCAGCATTAGGGGAAGTCAAACTGGGCAAATTCTCAGGTCCTCACTCTCTTAGGGTCCCCCAGTATTTCTATTCCAAGGTTAATACTGTTTAATTAAGGACCTTTATATCACTACAATGTGACCAAAGGTCTCTTAGCTGCAGGAGTCTAGGGCTGTTCACGAATAAATGTGGATTGTTGGTCATGGAAAAAAATAACACATCCCCTGAAAAAAAGCCTTAGCGCATCTTTACAGGCAAAAAATAATATAAGACCCTGCCCTATTTTCAGAGAAACATGGTGGATGGTTGAGAATTCGTCCCCGCCCTCAGTCTTTCCTTGCAACATAAACCCTTGCATGCAAATCCCTATGCAGAAGTTCCGCAAGGATCATAAATAAAACCCCAGAGATTGTGAAATTGTCAGAAAAACGAAGTTCTGACCAATATAAACATCAAAAGAACCAAGAGGATTTATCAGTCAGTGTCTTGTTGCGGCTGTTTGCTAATCAGTCCCTGGATTGGCATTGTTAAAGTAAGGAAGGAGTAAATGTCTTCAAGCCTGCCCAAAAAGTTCTTATGGTGTGGGATTTCACTTTTGGAACAAAGACTTGTTCACGGGATGTGACTTAGTTGGGTGGATGCTGGGAGTGTCTGTACTTATTATGCAGCTATGTATTCTACTATTTGCTATCCTGTAAGGAACACCTACATTTATGCATGGTACGCCTATATTTATGCATGGTACGCCTATATTTATGCATGGTACGTCTATATTTATGCATGGTACGCCTATATTTATGCATGGTACGCCTATATTTATGCATGGTACGCCTATATTTATGCATGGTACGCCTATATTTATGCATGGTACGTCTATATTTATGCATGGTACGCCTATATTTATGCATGGTACGCCTATATTTATGCATGGTACGCCTATATTTATGCATGGTACGCCTATATTTCTGAGGACTATAAAAGAAAGGATTCCCATTAAAATCATTTGAAGAGTTTGCAAATCACATACCGTATTTTTTTTTTTTTTTTTCAGTTTATGAGAAGCACCGGATTATAAGACGCACCCCAAATTTAGAGAAAAGTAAAGGTAAAAAAAGGGTCCGTCTTACAATCCGGTGGTGTCTTACCTGAGGGTCAGGGGGGGCTACAATGGTGGTGGAGCTGGATCACAGGAGGCAGGGGCAGTGGTGCACTTACCTGGGGGGGCACGGGGGTGACAGCAGTGATGAAGCAGGATCACAGGAGACAGGGGCGGTGGTGGAGCAGGGCGATGCTGTGGGTGGTGCGGCGGGTGTCGCAGATACTAACTGTGGACACTGTTAGGTAGTCAACATCCAGAAACTGTCGGCGGTGCGGGCTTCAAAGAAATGGTGCCTGGAGTTGCAGATTAAATCTCAGCTTATTCTGCGCATGCATCAACTCCAGGCACCATTTCTTTGAAGCCCACACCGCCACTGGCTAGGAGGCAGACGGTGGTCTCCGTCAGCAGAAGACAGGAAGACGGCTCGGCAAAACCGAGGTGGACTGGAACAGGGTTGTAGCCCGCCGATACCTACACCGGGGACCCGACCGGAAACCGTGCACAAAGGGGGGTACTCGGACCCTGAAGCCAGAAGCAAGAACCTACTGGAACTGGTTAATTAACCGATTGAGGCCAGGACTAGAGGTCCTTTCCCACCCAAATTCCCTCATAGAAGACAACAGCCCACCGAATAGGGATAAGAGGTCACCGCCAGCGCCCATAGATCCCGGGGCCAGTGTCTGCGGGCACGGCTCCTTAGGCCACATCCAGCCGGGAGCGGACTCCCGAAATTCATACCGGGGAAGTCCACTGAACACAAAAAGGTTCAGGAACAGGATAGAGACCACCAGCCGGGTGGGGGATCCCGAACGCAATTGGCCGCGGCACCGGCCACCACCATCTTGGTTTACCAGAGACTTGTGTGTGTTACTAATCGTGAGTACTCCAGCACCCCCCTGCGGTCACCATCCCCTGCGTCACAAACTTGTTACGTCCTAGCCCGTACATCTACGTCCCCCCATTTATTCGGCGTGTCCGCGAGACCCCCAGGTCCGGAGACCCTCGAGCCACCACCCCTGAAGGCCCGAACCCGAGCAGCGCCGGCTGCTGGCACGGGGGCGGCACATACACGCCACCTCCGGGTGTTTTTTTCCTTACGTCCACAGCTGGGAGATCAATGGGCCATTGAGGCGGTGCATGCGCAGATGAGATCTTGAGCTCAGAGCTCCATCTACACACGCGCCAACACCGTTTGCCATTATTTGAAGTCCGCTGACGTTTTGAGGATGACACGCAGCACTGTGCCCACAGCCTCAGCACAGTGCCCACAATCCCAGCACAGCACCCGCAGCCCCAGCACAGTGCCTGCAGCCCCAGCACAGTGCCTACAGCCCGCAGCACAGTGCCCACAATCCCAGCTCAGTGCCCGCAGCCCCAGCACAGCACCTTCAGCCCACAGTATACCACCTTCAGCCCGCAGCACTGTGCCACCAGCCCCAGCACAGCATCCGCAGCCCCAGCACAGCGCCCGCAGCCCCAGCACAGTGCCTACAGCCCGCAGAACAGTGCCCACAACCCCAGCTCAGTGCCCGCAGCCCCAGCACAGCACCTTCAGCCCGCAGCACTGTGCCACCAGCCCCAGCACAGCATCCGCAGCCCCAGCACAGCGCCCGCAGCCCCAGCACAGTGCCTGCAGCCCCAGCACAGTGCCCGCACCCCCAGCACAGTGCCCGCACCCCCAGCACAGTGCCTTCAGCCCGCAGTACAGTGCCCACAGCCTCAGCACAGTGCCCACAATCCCAGCACAGTGCCCGCACCCCCAGCACAGTGCCTTCAGCCCGCAGTACAGTGCCCACAACCCCAGCTCAGTGCCCGCAGCCCCAGCACAGCACCTTCAGCCCACAGCATACCACCTTCAGCCCGCAGCACCGTGCCACCAGCCCCAGCACAGCATCCGCAGCCCCAGCACAGCACCTTCAGCCCACAGCATACCACCTTCAGCCCGCAGCACCATGCCACCAGCCCCAGCACAGCATCCGCAGCTCCAGCACAGTGCCCGCAGCCCCAGCACAGCATCCGCAGCCCCAGCAGAGCGCCCGCAGCCCCAGCACAGCAGCCCGCAGCCCCAGCACAGCAGCCCGCAGCCCCAGCACAGCGCCCGCAGCCCCAGCAGAGCACCCGCAGCCCCAGCACAGCAGCCCGCAGCCCAAGCACAGCGTCCGCAGCCCCAGCACAGCATCCGCAGCCCCAGCAGAGCGCCCGCAGCCCCAGCACAGCAGCCCGCAGCCCAAGCACAGTGCTCGCAGCCCGCAGCAATGCCCCTGCCTCCTGCTACCCTTCTCCACCCTGGTAAGCTACATTCGGATTATAAGACGCACCCCTCATTTTCCTCCTACATTTTTGGGAGGAAAAGTGCATCTTATAATCTGAAAAATGCGGTACCTGTGTATTTCTTTAATTCTCACCATAGATTGAATCCCAGAAACCTTTAATAGGAGTCAGAATTACTTCACCAGCAGTGACTGCGGTACTCGGGGCATTTTCGGCACAGAAATACCGGCCATAAATGGGTTAACTAAAACCGAACAGAACACATCCCTATCCTCTGTATGTTTGATGCGTCCATTGTCGGAGGTAACGTTACTGAATACAGATGTAGAATATAAAGGTGATTTAGGAGGATGATGCTCCCCGGCCTCTCGGGCCGCACTCGTGAAATACTCCGGCCGGCGTCCTCCTCGCCGCCCCCGCTCTCCTTCACTCTCATCTCTGCAGATTTAGCCGAAAACAAGAAAAAAACCGCCATCCAGACTAATTCCTTATAATCACATATGCCTTTGTAACGACGGACAGCGCATAAATGTGCCAATTCATAAAAGCCGGAGGAGAATGATGCCCCGCTCGCTCCCCGATACCATTTAATGCATTTATTTTTCATGCGCGGCTCTGAACTGAACATCGAAACGTCAAATGTAAGTAATAGGAACACTTGTTACGGTCTACGAGGATCGTGACGATGAATTTTTTATCGCTATCTACATAAGGCAGATGTGTGCCGAGGATTAGAAGCAGCTTATTCACCAAACTCCGCAAATCAGGGACTTTCAATTCTGCAGACCACTCAGACCGCGCGCCAGGAGGGTGACTGACAGCTGCGGAGAACATAGGTTACAAATTGGATCCATCTACATGAGGGTACATCATATAAAAAAATAGTTTCTTAAAGGGATGGCGCCACCTGCTTTGATAAAAAATACTGATGCGTAGCTCTTGTCTTGCTGATTAAAACAAGGGTACTTTTAAATCGGTGAGACATTTCCTTCCGAAGTTAGTGCACTTCAGGTATGGAGGGGGCGCTATTGCATTGGTACTAATTGAAAATACATTTAATTTCAACTGCAGTGGTCAAAAGTGGTACTGCAACAATTCCTGAATTTTGACTAAAGTGACACAACTAAACAACTACATCCCTAAAAAAGTTTTTTTTTAAATTTGGATGGTCACCAAGATTTTATTGAAGGGTTGTTCCCCAAAATTCTAGGTGAGCAATGAATCCTACAGATAACGGGATCATTTTTTGGGAATTGCCCTTTAAGGACTCCATTTTTTCCCCTTTTACAAAAATTCACTACATTATCCTGGCATGGAGGCAAAATAAACAGGCTGCAATTCACACCACAACCACTGGGTGGCGGCATACAGACACATATAGGATAAACATCTCCCGATAGAATGTCTTAAAGTGCAATTATCTTGGGATATATCGAGCCAAGAAGAAAGAAGGTCACTTGGCTCCATATAGAGCAAGATGATTGCACTTTAAGACATTCTGTCGGGAGATGTTTATCCTATATGTGTCTGTATATCGCCACCCAGTGGTTGGGATGGGAATTGTAGCTGGATGAATGTAAATTAGTTGTTATTTGAAATAATAGGGGTACAATTTCAACATTGTATAGTAGTATTATTCAGTTACGGTATGGTGGTATTATTTGGCCACCATATGGCAGTGTATGCCACTTACGATATAATATAGTCACTGTATAGCGGTCTTATTCAGTTATGGTATGGTGGTATTATTTGGCCACCGTATGGTATTGTACGCCACTTACGATATAATATAGTCACTGTATAGCGGTCTTATTCAGTTATGGTATGGTGGTATTATTTGGCCACCATATGGCAGTGAGCGTCACTTACAATGTAATATAGTCACTGTATAGCGGTCTTATTCAGTTATGGTATAGTGGTATTCTCTGGTCACTGTATGGTATTGTACGCCACTTACGATATAATATAGTCACTGTATAGGGGTCTTATTCAGTTATGGTATGGTGGTGTTATTCATCCACAGGATAGCAGTATTATTAGGCCACAGTATGACAGTGTTACCAAGTCATGGTATAGTGGTATAATATAGCCATTGTATAATACAGTAACACTATGGCGGTAATATTTATCCACAGTATGGAGGTATTGATTGCTCACAGTATTTGAGTGTTGTCCAGTCATATAATTTCATCATTGTATGGTGCTATCATCCAGTTTACTTATGGCAGTATTATTTATCTACTGGATAACTGTAGTATTTATTTACTGTATGGGGGTATTATTCATCCACAGGATAACAGTAGTATTCAGTCACTATGTGGTGGTATTATTCATCCACAATGTTACAGTATTATGTATTCACTGTATGGTGGTATGGCTTAATTAACCAGTCACTATATAGTTTCATTATTCATCCACTAAGTGACAGTATTATTTAGTAACAGTATGGTGGTATTATTCATCCACAATATGACAGTAGTATTTATTCGCTGTATGGTGGTATTATTCATCCACAGGACAACTGTACTATTTAGTGACTGTATGGTGGTATTATTCATCCACTCCGTGACAGTGTTATTTATTTACTGTATGGTGGTATTATTCATCCACAGGATGACTTTAGTATTTAGTCCCTGTATGGTGGTATTATTCATCCACTCTGTGACAGTATTATTTATTTACTGTATAGTGGTATTATTTATTTACTGTATGGTGGTATTATTCATCCACAGGATGACGTTAGTGTTTAGGATACTTTATGGTAGTATTATTCATCTACTCTGTGACAGTATTAATTCATCCACTCTGTGACAGTATTAATGGTGGTATTATTCATCCACTGGATGACAGTAGTATTTAGTCACTGTATGGCGGTATTATTCATCCACAGAATGACTTTAGCATTTAGTCCCTGTATGGTGGTATTATTCATCCACTCTGTGAAAGTATTATTTATTTACTGTATGGTGGTATTATTCATCCACAGGATGACGTTAGTGTTTAGGAAACTGTATGGTAGTATTATTCATCTACTCTGTGACAGTATTAATGGTGGTATTATTCATCCACTCTGTGACAGTATTAATGGTGGTATTATTAATCCACTCTGTGACAGTATTAATTATTTACTGTATGGTGGTATTATTCATCCACAGGATGACGTTAGTGTTTAGGATACTGTATGGTAGTATTATTCATCTACTCTGTGACAGTATTATGGTGGTATTCTTCATCCACTCCATGACAGTATTATTTATTCACTGTATGACATTTTTATTTATGCACAAGACAACTGTATTATTTAATGACTGTATGTTGGTATTATTCATCCACTGGATAACTTTATTATTTAGACACTGTAAGGTAGTGTTATTCAATCATGGTATAGCGGTATTTTTTATTACCTATATTTGTTATTTTTTTGAGGGAAGTACTAATCTGTATATACAAAATCCAAATTGCATTGCCTAATAGATCACGTGGGGAATACAGTCCAAGGACCAAAAAAGCAGATGAAGCAGTACAGTATGATGTCACAGGTTGGCGGTGTCTTTTATTTTAATGGGTGTTGAGAACTTGTGCAGGGGGCTTCTAACCACAGACCCGACTTCATTCTCTAAGAAATGTGACTAGAATTATCCAAACGATCATGAAGAGGAAAACAAGGCAGAAAATGTGAGAGCCGCCATGGTGAAATATGAAGATAGTGATATATGGACATGGAGTTCCTGGCGTTTCTTCAGAGAGAGGACTCCTCGGTGAGAGACGGGCAATGATATACCGGGTAATACACTAATCACGCACAAAGAAAGGATATAACTGTGATCGATGGTGGCAAATTCAGGAGTCTTCTGAATCACCCAAATAATTTATGTAATGTGACCGCTTTATTGGCTCGGCAGGAAAATGTTTCCAAAGTGAATTTCAATCATTATTATAGATCAGATCCGGGACTTGGAAACTTCTACTTATAGATGTCAATCAAACACAATGCTCATCCATGTGGAATATAGTGTTCTAGAAAATGAGGCAGTACCTCAGGGGCTGGGCGCATGGGAGGCTCCGCCCACAGAGGCCCCACCCCTGCGGATCCTAATATTAGTCCAAAAATTGTGTTTTCTTTCTTTTTAATTTTCCCCATCAAAAAAAAATATTGTGCAATGACCAATATGTCATATGGAGAGGACCCTCATAGGAAAGTCCCTGGTAGTCATTGTATAATAGATGACTATGGTTGAAAAAGAAGTACAGATGTAATGGTTGTGTAAGGATTTTGCTCACAGAGGAATACTTTCCTTTTAAATTTCAGCTGGTTTATTCCCTTCATAAACCAGAGCAACAAAAAAAAACAAAAAAGCCTTTATGGCATAAAGAAAAGAAAACAACCAAACAAACAGTCCATAGAGTTGTTAGGGTCACCTGCTAAAATGGAAGGTTCCACTCTTTACCCAAGAGCACAGCTGTGGAGGCCTGCTACCTCCATACACAGAGCACCTAATGGATCCATTGGCCTTCATTTTATCTGATGGACTATACCCTAGGGTGGAGATATGTGTACAGCCGCCCCACCCATCTCTTTGACTTTAAATAAAAAAAAAACAAACAAACAGTCCATATAGCTGCGGGGTTCACCTGCTCTTTACCCAAGAGCTGTAACGCCTGCCTGGATCCACAGACTCAGATGGGCTGTAATGGACAGGCTAGAGGGAAGCCCCTCACCAAGCAGGACCCCCAGAACCCTGAAACCCTTTAACCCCTATACAGGGATTTGGAATTACACAGGGCCCTGGAGATCACTACCTGTGGAAGGCGGCAGTCCGATGAGAGTAGTCGTCAGACAGGGTCAAACCAGGAACTGCAGAACAGGGACAGAATCGGCAGGCGAGAACGTAATCAGAAAACGGAGCAGAGGTCAAATCCGGATCGGGCAGCGAGGTACAAAAACAGCAGGCAGGAGGGTTGTCAGAAAACACGCAGAAGTCAGCACACAGGAATCACAAAACAGAATAGGGCGGACCAGGAGCCAGGAAATCAGAACTATCTCTGGCAGAGGTCAGCAGACATGAGGGGAATTAAGAAGGGTGTGGTGTCTTCCCATTGGCTGTAGCTGAATGATGGCAACTTCAGCTGGAAGACACACGCCACCTATAGTCAGCCAGTGGTACTGCAGATCCCAAAATAACCCAACCCAGTGGATGATCGGAGCCTGCGCCCACCGGCATCGACTCCTCTCCTATCACCAGCACCATCCAAGGCAGGAACACGGCGTTGCCTGGCGATCGGAGCAGAAGTCGCTGGAGCAGACTCCGGTGGTGACATAACAAGAGCACAGCTATGGAGGTCTGCTACCTCCATACACAGAACACCTAATGGATCCAGTGGCCTTTATTTTGCCTGATGGACCACAATCTAGGGTTTCCCACCCATGTCTTTGACTGTTCACAAAAAACCCAGCCCTTGTCATGGTCAATTAACCCTCTCAGCACCCTATTGATGCCACAGTGACACAGAGTGTAAGGGTATATCAGGGGACTGGGGCTCTAATCTGGCCCTCAGGCTAGTAGGGCCCGAGCTGTCCTTGATCTAGGAGATACCTCTAGTGGTGAAGATGTCTGGGCCACCTTCCTTGCCCTGCTCTGATCTTTTACCTCCACTCCCCCAAACCACAAGAGGACTGGGACAGGAGTGGTTAAACCGAGAGATATAGACAAATGGGGAAACCAAAAACCCTATCACATACGGAGATATAAGAGAATAATAGGAGAATACGTGATGAGAAGGAAGTAACCAGGCAAGAGGATTTCCACCACACACCAAACAATATATCAATAAATCACCACCAACTGGAACACAACAGCACAATGACTGGTGTAGAAAAAGCTATAGTCAGCATGGGAAGACAGGCTCCACCATCTTAAAAAAGCGGGGAGTAACTGTGATAGGTCTCCCACAACATGTGATCTAGGAGGTAACTAGCAGATCAGCAGAGATTAACTCCTGCAAGTCTGTTCACAGATCAGTTTTTTGCCATCAGTCACAAACCGTCGAATTTTGCAAAAAAACGGATCCAGCGACTGATGCTGCTGGATCCGTTTTTTCTCATTGACTTGTATTAGCGACGAATGGCCTCACATTTCATCCGTCATTCAACGCATGCGTCGAAAAATGTTTGTCGGACGGAGACGACGTCCACAGTACCATTTTTTGTGTACGTCGAAAAAACGGACAGCGACGGATCCGTCGCCGTCTGTCGTTTGGTAGAATGGAAGCCTATGGGTGAAGGATCCGTCGCCGTCCATCATTTGGTAGAATGGAAGCCTATGGGCGCAGGATCCGTCGCCGTCCATCGTTTGGTAGAATGGAAGCCTATGGGCGCAGGATCCGTCGCCGTCCATCGTTTGGTAGAATGGAAGCGTATGGGCGCAGGATCCGTCGCCGTCCATCGTTTGGTAGAATGGAAGCCTATGGGCGCAGGATCCGTCGCCGTCCATCGTTTGGTAGAATGGAAGCGTATGGGCGCAGCATCCGTCGTCATCCATCGTTTGGTAGAATGGAAGCCTATGGGCGCAGCATCCGTCGCTGTCCATCGTTTGGAAGAATGGAAGCGTATGGGCACAGGATCCGTCGCCGTCCATCGTTTGGTAGAATGGAAGCCTATGGGCGCAGGATCAGTCGCAGTCCATCGTTTAGTAGAATGGAAGCCTATGGGCGCAGGATCAGTCGCAGTCCATCGTTTGGTAGAATGGAAGCCTATGGGCGCAGGATCCGTCGCCGTCCATCGTTTGGTAGAATGGAAGCCTATGGGCGCAGGATCCGTCGCCGTCCATCGTTTGGTAGAATGGAAGCCTATGGGCGCAGGATCCGTCGCCGTCCATCGTTTGGTAGAATGGAAGCCTATGGGTGCAGGATCCGTCACCGTCCGTTGTTTGGTAGAATGGAAGCCTATGGGCGCAGGATCCGTCGCCGTCCGTTGTTTGGTAGAATGGTAGCCTATGGGTGCAGGATCCGTCGCTGTCCGTCGTTTGGTAGAATGGAAGCCTATGGACGCAGGATCAGTCGCCGTCCATCATTTGGTAGAATGGAAGCCTATGGGCGCAGGATCCGTCGCCGTCCATCGTTTGGTAAAATAGAAGCCTATGGGTGCAGGATCCGTCGCCGTCCATAGTTTGGTAGAATGAAAGCCTATGGGCGCAGCATCCGTCGCTGTCCATCGTTTGGAAGAATGGAAGCCTATGGGTGCAGGATCCGTCGCCGTCCATCGTTTGGTAGAATGGAAGCCTATGGGCGCAGGATCCGTCACCGTCCATCGTTTGGTAGAATGGAAGCGTATGGGCGCAGGATCCGTCGCCGTCCATCGTTTGGTAGAATGGAAGCCTATGGGCGCAGGATCCGTCGCCGTCCATCGTTTGGTAGAATGGAAGCCTATGGGTGCAGGATCCGTCACCGTCCGTTGTTTGGTAGAATGGAAGCCTATGGGCGCAGGATCCGTCGCCGTCCGTTGTTTGGTAGAATGGTAGCCTATGGGTGCAGGATCCGTCGCTGTCCGTCGTTTGGTAGAATGGAAGCCTATGGACGCAGGATCAGTCGCCGTCCATCATTTGGTAGAATGGAAGCCTATGGGCGCAGGATCCGTCGCCGTCCATCGTTTGGTAAAATAGAAGCCTATGGGTGCAGGATCCGTCGCCGTCCATAGTTTGGTAGAATGGAAGCCTATGGGCGCAGCATCTGTCGCCGTCCATCGTTTGGTAGAATGGAAGCCTATGGGCGCAGGATCCGTCGCCGTCCATCGTTTGGTAGAATGGAAGCCTATGGGTGCAGGATCCGTCGCCGTCCATCGTTTGGTAGAATGGAAGCGTATGGGCGCAGCATCCGTCGCCGTCCGTCGTTTGGTAGAATGAAAGCCTATGGGCGCAGCATCCGTCGCTGTCCATCGTTTGGAAGAATGGAAGCCTATGGGTGCAGGATCCGTCGCCGTCCATCGTTTGGTAGAATGGAAGCCTATGGGCGCAGGATCCGTCACCGTCCATCGTTTGGTAGAATGGAAGCCTATGGGTGCAGGATCCGTCGCCGTCCATCGTTTGGTAGAATGGAAGTCTATGGGCGCAGGATCCGTCGCCGTCCATCGTTTGGTAGAATGGAAGCCTATGGGCGCAGGATCCGCCGCCGTCCATCGTTTGGTAGAATGAAAGCCTATGGGCGCAGCATCCGTCACCGTCCGTTGTTTGCTAGAATGGAAGCCTATGGGTGCAGGATCCGTCGCCGTCCATCGTTTGCTAGAATGGAAGCCTATGGGCGCAGGATCCATCGCCGTCCATCGTTTGGTAGAATGGAAGCCAATGGGCGCAGGATCAGGCGCTGTCCATCGTTTGGTGGAATGGAAGCCTATGGGCGCAGGATCAGTCGCCGTCCATCGTTCGGTGGAATGGAAGCCTATGGGCGCAGGATCCGTCAACGTCCATCGTTTGGTAGAATGGAAGCCTATGGGCGCAGCATCCGTCGCCATCCATCGTTTCGTAGAATGGAAGCCTATGGGCGCAGAATGATGTCGCCGTCCGTCGTTTGGTAGAATGGAAGCCTATGGGTGCAGGATCCGTCGTCATCCGTCGAATGATGGAATCCGGCGATGGATTCCGGGTTTTTTTAACTGAGCATGCTCCAAGTATTCTTTAGCCCCCAGCTAGTTGGATCCGTTAAAAAAAAGGATCCGTCGCATCAGTTTTGCCACAATCTGCAACGGATCTGTCAATCCGTTGAGAATACGGATTATGATGTGTGAAAGGGGCCTAATGAGCACACAGCTGGTCGATGCCCGAGCCTGTCTGTGCAACACAGAAGCACCAGAGAAAGCATAGTGTGAAGTGTCATTCTGCAGTGGGAAAAAAGTCAGATGCCGCCATGATACTTGGCAACTTTACAGCGAAACACCGTGTGACATGGAGCTTATATTCCGGGTTTAACATCACTGAAGTTATTAACCTCAGTGATCAATATCTCCCCTGCAGGATTTGACCATTGACCATCTTACAGGACCCGTGTCGTGCATTTCTTTTTGCTGAGCTCTCATTGGCCATATTAATGCTTACGTCAGCTGACACTGTGTCTGGCGGCCCCCTGCTTGCCTCGAGGGGTGCGTCTGCTTGCCCCGGGGGTGTGCATTCATACATGATGGCGATAGTGTTGCACATCCAATGCTCGCTGTGTCATATAAGCAAAGCATGATGGGATGTTTCCTTGACATATGTGATCCTACATGTGGGTGGGGGGCATTGTACCCTCACACGGTGCCCGGGAAGATCATCCCCGCTGATAGTGTGGAAAATAACAATGTTGGAAGCGCGGTCTTCCCGTTCCTCAATCCGTTCTGTATTTTCCCAGCATGTGGCGTTCGGATGTAGGCACATTTGTGTGCTGGCCGGTAAATGTGTCTGGTTGCTATGCCAATACGCCGCGCGCTGTGTTCGGGACCCCACTAAGTCACCTGCAAAACATAACCCAGAGAAATTGTTGTTCCCAAGCCTAGAATCATAATTATGTCTTTATATGTGGAATATGAAGGACTACAATTTCCCGTCCCTCCGGCGCACCAACATCCTGATGTGATAAAACCAAAAACAGCTGGAAACTAAAAGAGCGCCGCTCAAAATAATATAAAATAGAGGAAAAAACAGAAAAATAAAGTCCGAAAACCAAAAAGATTTAGCACATTAAATGTTACATTATGCACAAACATTTCCAGCCGGGATCAAGATTGATTAACTCTTCCATCACCGCATCTAGAGATTGTGAAGCTTATGGGACCCGGTGTAAAGCCTGTGACGGGGGCCCCCACCCACCATAGACATACCAGGACTCAAAAAGAGCATTTTATTCCCACCCTAGGGCTGCTATTTTCCATAGGGGAGGGGGATTTTTGTATTACAGCACAGTTCCAATCAATTTACATCTATCTATGAGGATTAATAGGTGTGAGCAAGGGGAAATAAAGATTCAGACCCAAACCTGGCGAAACGACTCTGAGAACATATATAGTTAGAAAGGAGAACCATGTAATACAGGAACCACTGAAATTCCATGTGAAAACTCCCATCAAGGGGGAATCCCCAATGCACGTTTCGCGGTTTCGATTCATCAGGGGGAAGGATTCAAGTGGTGCACATGTCCTGTTTAAGACACTCCTGGAACAATAGTGCAATAATAAATCAATGGCATCACATACCCGTGTAATACAGGAACCACAGAAATTTCATGTGAAAGACCCCAATGAACGTTTCCCAGTATTCACCACTTCATCAGGGTGAAGGATTCAAGTGGTGCACATGTCCTGTTTAAGACAGTCCTGGAACAATGGTGCAATAATAAATCAATAGCATCACATACTCGTGTAATACATGAACCACAGAAATTTCATGTGAAAAACCTCGATGCACGTTTCCCGGTATTCACAGCTTCATCAGGGGGAACAATTCAAGTGGTGCACATGTCTTATTTAAGAAAGTTCTGGAACATTGGTGCAATAATAAATCAATGGAATACTCATACCTGTGTAATACATGAACCACAGAAATTTCATGTGAAAAATCCCAGTAAAGGGGATCCACAATGCACATTTTGCGGTATTCACAGAGTAAACCGCTTCACCAGGGGCAAAAAGTCCAGTGGTGCACATGTCCTGTTTAAGACAGTCCCGGAACAATGGTGCAATAATAAATCAATGGCATCACATACCCATGTAACACATGAATCACAGAAATTTCATGTGAAAAACTCCAATGCACGTTTCCTGGTATTCACCACTTCATCAGGGGGAAGGATTCAACTGGTGCACATGTCATTTTTAAAACAGTCCTAGAACAATGGTGCTATAATAAATCAATAGCATCAAATACTTGTGTAATACAGGAACCACAGAAATTTTATGTGGAAAAACCCCAATGCACGTTTCGTGGTATTCACCGCTTCATCAAGGGGAAGGATTCAAGTGGTGCAAAAGTTTTGTGCGCCTGTTTAAGACAGCCCCGAATCCCGAAGTGCTCGTGCCACCATGTTTGCCCGCCTCCAGGAGTGATGTGGAGCGTGTGCGGAAACCTATGTCCCGGCCATCCAAGCATTCCGGAAGCAGGAACGCATCACCATGACTTCCACACGTGCACAGATGAAATGAATGGACACCAAAGCACACCCAGGGCTCAGAAAGACATGCAAAAGCGTACCTCTGGGGGAGAGGCAAAAGGGGTCAAAATATGGCAATAGATCAACATAGTAACTGCCATATGCAATTTAATAGCAGTAAAGAATGGCTTTTTAATGCTTGGATGGCCAGGACTTTGTCACGAGGTGATGGAGGCGCTGCATTACTCCTAGAGGTGGGCAAAGATGGCGGCACGGACACGTCTAGGTTTTGAGCTGTCTTAAACAGGCACACAGGACATGTGCACCATTAGAATCCTTTCCTCTGATGAAGCGGTGAATACCGCGAAACGTGCATTGGGGTTTTTCACATGAAATGTCTGTGGTTCCTGTATTACACAGGTATGTGATCCCATTGATTTATTATTCCACCTTTGTTCCTCCATATGATATTGTTATAACTATTGATTCCAATGGCATTCTCTTATTATATGCATTAGGAGGTTCAACCGTGCATTTCTGTATTCAGGGCCTTCTCTATGAAATCTCCTTTCATGTCTCCGCTATTATCCTCTGTTCTGTTTGTCCAGTAATTGTCTGTTTTTCTATATGCACTTTGCACTCTGATTACCCCGATTTAATAAAGGCCATTAGATTTAAAGTATCAACACTTGGGGTTCTCATTGCTAACTACAATTTCAATCAAATTGGGGCCAACTGATGCCTCGTTGGGTGCTGATTATGGTTCCCTCTGTGCAGATTATAATGGCGCTCTACAATATGATGCCCTGAGGTGCTAAGAATAATAGGTGCCATCTAGCTATGTGATGTGTGGAGTCTCAGATAGGACCGTATAAAATAGTGGAGGAGGGAGCTGGTGGCTCCAAGCTCCACCATTGTCTTTAATTCTACTGTATCTGCACCGTTGGTTAAGATTGCAAAATTTGGAAACGTTCTCCTGGAACCAGACGTTTGGGGCTAAGTAAATGTGCTATCATTTCACCACCACAGCCCGGAAAACTGTTCAGAAATGTTGTCATATCTGTCCACATTATGCCGTGTGTGTTTTATGTGAGGTCTCACATCATCTTCTTTAAGTCCCAGTGACCAGGAGGAAGGGCACCTAGACTGGCCCTCAGACAAGGAGCCCTAAATTGTCCCTTATTCTAGAGGTAGGCTTGATGGTAGCCAGGTCTGGACCGCCAGCCCTGACCTAAACCCCTCGGGAAGGCTGGGACAGGAGTAAGGAATCCCACAAAAACCGGCAGGGGAAAGCAAAGGCAATACGTGGTCAGGGAGAAATAAACAAACAACAAGGATGTTTTCACAGCACACCAAATAGTATGCAACCGATCACCAACTACTGGGTCACCACACACAAGACTGATGACGCTGGAGCAAGGCTAGAGCTATCTTCAGCATGTGAGGCTGATTTCCACCATTTTTTATATGGCGGAGGCGGCTGTTATAGGATGTCAGCAATCTGTGACCAGGAGCAATTCACCAACCATCAGGAATTAACTACTGCTAAACCGAGAACCAGAGAGCACAAAACAGTCGACGTCTGGCTCTGGCTGAGCAGCTAAGAAGCATTAGGTTGCCTGCCAGACTCTGCAATGTGAACAGAGTCTGGAGTCGCCATGACACTTTACCCGTGATGATGTCCCCTGTTTAGGATATGTGCCTGCATTTTGGTGAAATATGAGAGCGTGAGGTTACATCAATCACAGGGAAAGAGGCTGGTAGGCGGCACGACGATAGTCGTGGTCCTCCCATCTGACTGCTTGATGGGAATTCCATGTGGTCCAGGACAATTTTTCTACGGTATGCCATGCTGCAGTGGACACACAAGGGTACGTTCAGACCTATGTTCACACGATTCTGCTACGGAGACAAATCTGCAGTTTCTGGGAAATACAAAGCACATGGCAAAAGGGAAGGGAAACCCTGTATCTAGGGAAGTGGGAGATGGTGACCCCTGACCAAACCTACTGCTGGTCCCTGGGGTCCTTCACCACCCTAGATAGGTTCCACACCTAGGTGCCGAGCCCGATACCTGACCCTAGGTATCCCTAATGCTGGGCCCTAAAAAGGTAACGGATGGGATGAGCTCTTCATCAACCTGAATAAGCACTATAGAAGATGGAAGGAGGACACATAGAGGGATAATGCATGAAGTACTCACCATCCTAGATAGATTCCACCCCTATGCGCCGAGCCCGATACCTGACCCTAGATATCCCTAATGCTGGGCCCTAAATTGGGAACGGATGGGATGAGCTCCTCATCAACCGCACTAAACACTATAGAAGACACAAGGGGGACACACGGGGGAAAAGTACATGAACTACTTATCCACATATGACACAGGTAGAAGTTCAGCTAGGTTCCAGCAATGATACGATAGATGAGAGCAAGCCACCTGCTTGCATCCAGACCTTGAATGAACTGAATAATATCACCAGCACCACTCCAGGGAAGATGAGAGTATTTAATCACCAGGAGAGTACTGATGATCAGCAGCTGGGTGGAAGGAGAGGTCTGCTGGGTCCGAAGTTCAACTAACTTCCAGCTATGATACCACCGATGAGTGCAAGCCACCTGTTTGCATCCAGAGCTAGAATGAACTGAATAATATCACCAGCACCAGTCCAGGGAAGATGAGAGTATTTAAGCACCAAGAGAGTACTGATGATCAGCAGCTGGGTGAAAGGAGAGGTCTGCTGGGTCCGAAGTTCAGCTAAGTTCCAGCAATGATACCACAGAAGAGTACAAGCTACCTGCTTGCATCCATGCCTTGGATGAACTGAATAATATCACCAGCACCACTCCAGGGAAGATGAGAGTATTTAAGCACCAAGAGAGTACTGATGATCAGCAGCTGGGTGGAAGGAGAGGTCTGCTGGGTCCGAAGTTCAACTAACTTCCAGCAATGATACCACCGATGAGTGCAAGCCACCTGTTTGCATCCAGAGCTAGAATGAACTGAATAATATCACCAGCACCAGTCCAGGGAAGATGGAAGTATTTAAACAAAAGGAGGAATACTGATGATCAGCAGCTGGATGGAAGGAGAGCTCCGCTGGGTCCTAAAAGGGAAGAGATGAAACTCCAGCAGGAACAATAGAAAGTCAGGGAGCATTCTGCGCAGCCAAACACTGTGATCTTCTATTGCCAGAAACCACATGACTGTGTGACTTGGGGATTTTATTTTGGATTTCATCCTATTCTATTAAAGCATTGAGTAGGGGACATCTGCACCAGAATGAGGTCCCTGCAGGTGGGAAATCCGCACTATGCTTGTGGGAAAAGGATTCTGAAAGCCCCACGGTAGAATGGAGTCCATACCCCGAATCCATAGCCGATCCCGAACATAGCCTTAGAAAGCTACTTACAGGGCAGCAGTTTAGAATCGGACAACCTGATGATCTTCCCCTTTAAGTGAGGTCTCGGCACATTCCGACACGTGGGAGGAGGGCGATGCTTTTAACAGTTTGGGGTTTTTTTTGCATGATTTGGAAAGCGGCAAATGGTGCATGAGCGATGTCAGAGCCCGGCACTGTCACATTAATGTGCGCCCAATATGCTGAGGGAGTAATGCTTATCTCATGTGCAAATCAGCCCCGGAAAATAAATAGCCAGTGACAAGCCCTTGATGAGAAATAGCCGTAATTAAGACGGAGCGGGGATCGCGGACGATTGTGTCACCGATGAACAATTACAATTATTGTCAAACATCACGTTCCGTGACATTAACAGCATTAAATAACTACTGACATTTCCCAGCTATGCAAATGGAAGAAGACCAGCGGCGGCTCCGCACGACACTCATCCTCGCCATGTAGAGCGATGATGGAATGGGGGGGCGTGCGGCTCCTCCATCTTCTGGAGGCCTCGTGCTCAAGAGATGAGCAAACTTTCCAAAATATTCCTCTCTGGTGACAGAGTTTTGGTGATACTAATAGTATGACCACTGACGGCCAAGAAAGAAGACGATCTCGCTGCAAGCTTGGCTTCCAAAATGCTTCAACCGGCCAGTAGAGGACCACCTAAGTGCACCAGTGCAAACGTTACTCCGGGTGGTCCTTGCATGTCCATGTGCTCTAATACGCAGGATTTTCTCTATAAGAATGGGGTATTCCTGCATCTCAGAGTTATCCCCTATCCTTAGGATGAGGGTAACTTAGTGGTTGGAGGTTCAGCCGCTCAAATTGCCAGAGATCCCAAGAGCAGGACTCTGCCGAGCCTCAACATGATTGGAGCGGAGGTGATCAGAATCTATGGGGCTGCCAGATTAATTCCAACCGCCCCATAGACAACAGATGACTTAGATGGCGCCCATGCATATCTCCACTCCAAACAAGACAGAAACTTGCAGAGCCTCCTCTTCACGATTTCTGGGAGTCCCAGCTGGCCCGACCCCAATCATTTAGTAAGTTTCCCCCCATTCCATGGTTAACGAATATGTCATGATCCAGGCCGGTATCCGCCGCTGGGTTTCCTCAGCGCCGGCCTGGTCATGTGAGGGGTTAATTCCTTCCGTCTTCGTTCCAGTGTCAGAGCATTATATCCTGGAGCTGCACCTCCAGTTCGGTGCCAGTGATAGTTCTGCCTTGCAGCGCGTGTGCTGGCTCTGGTGAGTGTTCCCGATCTGTCCTGCCTCCCCACTACTGTGTTCGGACCCCTAACGCCCCCGCCGTCTGTACATTCGTCCCGGTCTCTGACTACCCGCTCCTGCCTACTGTTTGTCCCTCCCTGTCTGTCTGATCCTGACCTGTTTGTCCTCCTCCCATCTCAGTACTCTGACTTCCCGGCTTTGACCTGTATCCATGTTCCTGACTCTGGCTCCCATCTCTCCCTTTGGTATATTCGTGACTCCTCAGTTTCCTGACCCTCAGTTACCACCTGCCCACGATTTGTCTCTCCCTATGCTATTCTATTGACCTCCTGCTGCTGACTCGCATTACTGACTATTCTACTGCCCTCTTGTGGTCTGTCTGCTAACTGCACTCTGAGACTGCTTTGCTGGCAGCTTCAGCAGCCTTCATAGTGCGGTGTGACAGAATACCTTTCAATTGTAGGAATACACCTTTATCAACAATAACTTTTGGGATCCCAAACCTCATCACTTTCAAGGATGCACTTAGGATCCTCATTGATGAATGGGAGGCCAACACATGCGCAGCCACTTCTGTATTCCTGATGGAGCACAATGGGTCCTGTTTTTATCATAGATGCGGGATCCATGTCATGCCAAAGCGTACAGATGCGCAGTGTGCAGCACAACACAAGAAGATCGGGAGTGGGGTCACCTCCTGCAATTCACATGAGTCTATACTGTACACTACCTAACGTCCCTATATGAAGCCTTCCTCCTGTCATGGCTAGTGAGAAGGAGAGCGAGAACACTAGTCTCACTACTGCAATAATACAACAGAAGGTAAGGCTGCTTTCACACTACGTTTTTTTAACATCCGTCATGAACTTTTTTTAACGCAAAAACGGATCCAGTGCAGATGCGTTTTCATTTCAATGCATTTGCAATGGACTCGCGTTAACATGCGTTCACATGCGTTTGCGTGCGTTATAGTGAGAATCCAGCGACTTGCAGTTTTTTAACTTTTTTCAAAAACGCTACTTGTAGCATTTTTGAGCTGCGTCCAAATACTGCAAATTGCTGGATCCTGACTAAACAGCATGAAAACGCAGGTGAACGCTGGCATGCTGATAGACAGGATCCTGCTTGCTCTACTGAGCATGCCCAGAAACCAGCCTCGGGTGATCAGTCCCTCTCTCCACCTCCCCCTCCCTCTCTCTCCACCTCCCTCCCCCTTCCTTCCTCCGTCTCTCTCCTCTCTCCCCAGCCTGAGAGCGGAGAACGCTCGTAACCAAGGTAAACATCGGGTAACCGCTGTCTTAGTTACCCGATGTTTATCTTGGTTACGTGTGCAGGGAGCAGCAGCCGGCTCCTAGCAGCTGCAGATGCTCGTAACCAAGGTAAACATCGGGTATAATTAATAATAATAATAATTTTATTCATTTATATAGCGCTATTAATTCCACAGCGCTTTACATACATTTGCAACACTGTCCCCATTGGGGCTCACAATCTAGAGTCCCTATCTGTATGTCTTTGGAGTGTGGGAGGAAACCGGAGTACCCGGAGGAAACCCACGCAAACACGGGGAGAACATACAAACTCCTTGCAGATGGTGTCCTTGGTGGGATTTGAACCCAGGACCCCAGCGCTGCAAGGCTGCAGTGCTAACCACTGAGCCACCGTGCTGCCCGTATCCGTGGTCTTAGTTACCCGATGTTTACCTTTGTTACGTGTGCAGGGAGCCGGCTCCTAGCAGCTGCAGATGCTCGTAACCAATGTAAATATCGGGTATCCAAGCAAGTCACCCGATGTTTACCTTGGTTACGAGACTCCACAGCTGTCAGAAGCCGGCTCCCAGTCTCACGTTCAGTTCCCCTGACTCCCGATCACATGACTCCAATGCCCGCCCATAAACTTAAAGTGACAGGATCCTGCAAAATAATACATGCGTTTGCATGCGTTTTTTTGCTGTAAAAACAGGATTCGCTTTTGCAGCAAAAAAAACCGTTCATGATGCATGTTAAAAAAAACGTAGTGTGAAAGCAGCCTAAGGGAGACTGACAAAAGGAAAAATAGACATAAAAAGGTAAATGAATGCATGAAGTAATCCAGCTGAATATTCACGGAGATTTATTCAGTGCAGTACAGACAATGCACAGAGACGTTAACGCGTTTCTGGCTTGACGCCCTTAATCATTATGATTAAGGGCGTCAAGCCAGAAACGCGTTAACGTCTCTGTGCATTGTCTGTACTGCACTGAATAAATCTCCGTGAATATTCAGCTGGATTACTTCATGCATTCATTTACTGCTGTGTGGCAAGGGCAGGGCCGATATCCGAGCTTGAAATACGATGAGGTCAGACATGGGTGAGCTGGATCTCCAAACATAAAAAGGAACACACTCCAAGCTTCTCCAATGCAAACACCACAGCTGCAATAATCACAACTCTTCAGCTTCTTCCAAAGTGGTCAGCATAAACTGGCATCAGATGGTACGATACATGTGACATTTTATAGTGAAGGGGAGTGGTCACAAAAGAGCTGCACCTGGGATTAAGGCTACAAAGGACACCTAGATAGGAAAGAGTCCTTAACCCCTGCAGCACTAAAGGAAAGTAGATTCACTCAAATTCCAGTTGTAGACCTGTAATAAGACTCTGTGATCTTCTTGTCCTAGTCCCGCAGAGCAGGATACACTCATATACATAACTGGACAGCAAAATTCCCTGAATCTCTATTTTCACAATGCAGTGACGCCTGCTGTGCGGAGAATGGTGGAGCAGGGAGACGGCGGCTCCATGCTCCACCACTGTTGGATATGGGACCATTGGATTTGGGAGACTTCATTGGATTGGTGGGTTCGGCCCAGCTCCTTAGTGACAAAGGGGAGGGGCCAAAGCACCTCTGGGCCCCTCTTTCCTTCCACGTTGCCCCCTGGCACCACTCCTCGGCACCATTACCAGCTGATGTGCACAGAATGCCATACTCTGATGATAGAGGCGTCATTTGCGCTTTATCTTGAATGTAGCACTGTCAAATCCACATTAATTAAAGTCTTAATTTCCGGGGAAGTAAAACATGTGAGAAGGTGCGTGACAGTGACGGAATAACAGCAGAATGCAATTACCAGAGAAAATATTCAGAATCACCGGCGCTCATTTATTACGCTCCGCTGCCCCGGATAAACGGAAACAGAGTCCGCGGCCCCCCGCCGGCGTGTCTGCCCTCCGCGCTCCCCTCTTCTCAGGAATCCTCTCATCTAGTAACACAGAAGGATTCTCTTCTCCAGCGAGATCTGACACTGACCCGCCGCCGGATTACACCCGCCACTCACCGCCACGGTAGACCCTCCCGCAGACCCTCCCGCAGACCCCGCGCCCCAGAACGGAACGCTCGCAGAACGTCTGCACTGCCTGCCAGCGGCCTCCGACCGGGGACATCAACGCTCCACAAACCCCGGGACGGGGCAGAAAAATAACACGTCTTTGCTCTGTCCGTAAAAAACGTTTAAGGCGGCCGTGATTTTTTTGATGCTAAAAAAAACTTATTTTGCCTGTAATTATCATCATTTTACTGTTCCCAGCAACTGCAGCCGATGTCTCAGATCAGAAATGCACTGACACATTGTAACAAACCCAGATACATTATCCTGCACTGATACATTATCCTGCACTGATACATTGTAACAAACCACTGATACATTATCCTGCACTGATACATTGTAACAAACCACTGATACATTATCCTGCACTGATACATTGTAACAAAACCACTGATATGTTATCCTGCACTGATACATTGTAACACAACCACAGGTATATTATCCTGCACTGACACATTGTAACAAACCGCTGATACATTATCCTGCACTGATACATTGTAACAAACCACTGATACATTATCCTGCACTGATACATTGTAACAAACCACTGATATATTATCCTGCACTGATACATTGTAACAAACCACTGGTAGTTAAATGCTCAGTTAAATTTTAATACATTTTCAACATAAAAGTGTGGGTGAATTATTATTCAACCCCTAGGTTTAATATTTTGTGGAATAACCCTTGTTTGCAATTACAGCTAATAATGGTCTTTTATAAGATCTGATCAGGCCGGCACAGGTCTCTGGAGTTATCTTGGCCCACTCCTCCATGCAGATCTTCTCCAAGTTATCTAGGTTCTTTGGGTGTCTCATGTGGACTTTAATCTTGAGCTCCTTCCACAAGTTTTCAATTGGGTTAAGGTCAGGAGACTGACTAGGCCACTGCAACACCTTGATTTTTTCCCTCTTGAACCAGGCCTTGGTTTTCTTGGCTGTGTGCTTTGGGTCGTTGTCTTGTTGGAAGATGGAATGACGACCCTGTCACAAACCACCGGGGGGGTCTCTCAGAAATCCCCCGCGCTGGCTACCAGTACGTCACAATCGGGGGGTAACAAGTGGGGGTCACCCCTCCTTTATACCTCCCGACCGACAGACAGAGCACGTGACGCGCTCTCTAGCGCCCCTCTTATAGTCAGGCCAATTATGGAATTGCCCGACAATAAGCAAGGAGGCCGCTATACTACTTATGCCGATTATTGAAGGGTCCCCGGTGAGAGTAAGGTATATATTCCCCCGACCTCCGCGGGCGGAATATATAAAATCTCCCCGAATCTCACTGGCCTCCCCACAATAATCCTTGGCACAATTCGCTGCCACCAACCGATTTACGGTAACTATTAGCCGAACACACAGACGTGGGATTCAAGATCGAGATAACAGAACAGCCCAAGATTAATTATATAATTTAATCAGCCTAAAGCACACTAGAAACTACAATATATACAATAGGGAATCTACAGAATATACATATGTCAGAGTACAGTTACAATCAAAGCATGGGTTACAAACAGGTATACACAGTTCCAGCAGTTACCTTGTTGCGTCTGGCCACAGGGGGGCGCTGTAGACCAGGTTTCCAGGAACTCCCTCACAGGTCTTTCCCAACCAGGCCCCCGAGCAGAAGAACACTGGAAAATGGCCGAAGTAGGGTTATCAACCTGGGCAGATCCAGGTCCCCTCCTACCTTAGTGACCTCACAGGGAAGCACTGCCACTCCCCCTGCATGGATCAGAATTATCCAGCAAAGGGGATATTGGCCATAACTTTGCCTGGGAGCGTCGTAGGCAGACGCCAATGCTCTCATTGTGACAGTTATGAATTTAGCTACAGAACGAGGGGACTCATGACCTGTCTGCCAGTTCCCCATTGGCTGATATCACGCCTGGGGCATTTCCCAATGTCCTGCTCCCATAAAAAGGGGGTGCCGGCATCGTCCACATGCGGAGACACCATTTTTATGGTTGCCATATTTATCGGAAATATGGCTTGCGAGATATGAACCATTTTTTACTGGAGTCGTTCTGTCTGGCTATTTCCATAGCCTTGCTAACTAGCTAGCAGCCCCCACTACAGGGTCACGGCAGGGAGTCATCCTGTGTCCATTGTCCCTAAGCCACCTAATTTCCATATCACAGGACATGGCCATGGGATTTGTTGCTAAACCAGTTGTGTGAAGGAAAAGGGGGGGTGACACCAGGAGAGGGCTTCCTGACATACTTGAATATCATGATTTATCGTCATATCTCCGGATTTGCCTCACACCTCCCCCCTTTTGAGGGCGCTAGGGGGCAGCACACTCCGGTGTTCCCCCGTGCGCCCGTCCGCGACCTCTCCTTGTCGGGACAGCCCGTCTGCGTTACCGTGGTCACGGCCCCTTTTGTGGCGAATGGTGAAGTTGTATTGCTGGAGCGCAAGGCTCCATCGCAACAATCGCCCATTCGTCCCAGAGACGGTGTGCAACCAGCTGAGGGGATTGTGGTCCGTCTCCACGATGAAGTGGCGCCCGTATAGATAGGGTTGCAGACGCTGCAGGGCCCACACTATGGCCAGGCACTCCTTCTCCATCGTGGAATAGGCAACTTCCCTTGGTAACAGCTTCCTGCTCAGGTACAAGACTGGGTGCTCTTGGCTCGCAGAGTCCACCTGGCTGAGCACCGCACCGAGGCCGAAGTCACTGGCGTCGGTCTGTACTACAAACGGCCGCGTGAAGTCGGCTGCCTGTAGCACGGGCGGGCTGGACAGGGCGTCCTTTAGGGCCCGGAAGGCTGTCTCGCAGTCCATTGTCCAATCGACTGCAGAGGGCAGCTTCTTCTTGGTGAGGTCCGTCAAGGGCTTTGCCAGGCTACTATAGCATGGAACAAACCTCCTATAGTACCCAGCGGTCCCCAAGAAGGACATCACCTGCTTCTTGGTCCTGGGGGTGGGCCAGGATGCGATGGCCTCCACTTTCTCAGGCTCGGGCTTCAGTGTTCCCCCGCCTACCCGGTGACCGAGGTACTGGACCTCGCTCATGGCCAGCTGACACTTGCCCGGCTTGATGGTCAAACCTGCCCGGTGGACCCGCCTGAGCACCTGTGCTAGATGCTCTAGGTGATCTTCCCAGGTGGGACTGAAGACGGCAATGTCATCCAGGTACGCGGCCGCGTACCCTTCAAGTCCCTTGAGCAGGGTGTTGACCATCCGCTGGAAAGTGGCAGGGGCATTCCTCATCCCGAATGGCATCACCGTGGACTCGTACAGTCCAAATGGGGTAATAAAGGCAGAGCGTTCCCTGGCCTTGCGAGTCAGGGGGATCTGCCAATATCCCCGGCTCAGATCCATGATGGTCAGGTACTGAGCCCCGGCCAACTGATCGAGCAGGTCATCGATGCGTGGCATTGGGTACGCATCGGCGACCGTGACCGCATTGAGCCCCCTGTAGTCCACGCAGAACCGAGTGGTTCGGTCCTTCTTAGGGACGAGGACTACAGGCGAGGCCCAAGCGCTGTTGGATGCCTGGATCACCCCCAGCTTCAGCATCTCGTCAATCTCCTGGCGCATGTGTTGCTGCACCTCCAGGGAGACCCGATATGCTGAACGCCGGATCGGGGGATGATCCCCAGTGTCCACGTGATGGACAGCCAAGTCAGTCCTTCCGGGCTGGTTGGTAAACAACCCCCGGAAGGGGTGTAGGGTGGCCCACAGCTGGGACCGTTGGTCCTCCAAGAGCTGGTGGCCAACCTCCACATCCTCAATGGATCCGCCTGCCCTAACCTGGGCTAGCATATCCAAGAGGGTTTCCGCTTCTCCCTCCTCGGGCAGGTTGCACACGGGGAGCGCACATGCCTCCCGCTCATGATGTGCCTTCATCATGTTCACATGGAAGGGCTTCCGCCTTCCACGGGCAGGGTCCAGGGTGACCAGGTACGTCACAGGGTTGAGCTGCTGGTACACGAGGTATGGGCCTTCCCAGGCTGCCTGAAGCTTGTCCTGTGGTACGGGGACCAGTACCCACACCTTTTGACCCACTTGGTAGGTCCTCTCACAAGCGTTCTGGTCGTACCAACGCTTCTGATCGGCCTGGGCTTGAGCCATATTGTCGTGTACCAGTTGCGTCAAGGCCTGCATTTTGTCCCGGAAGCGCACAACATACTCGATGACCGACACTCCAGGGGTGGCCAAATCCCCTTCCCAAGCCTCTTTCACCAGAGCCAGGGGGCCCCGCACACGTCGCCCGTACAGGAGCTCAAACGGTGAGAATCCTGTTGAGGCCTGTGGAACCTCCCGGTAAGCAAATAACAGGTGTGGGAGATACCGCTCCCAGTCACGCCCATGGGAGTCGACCAACATCTTAAGCATCTGCTTTAAGGTGCCATTGAACCGCTCGCACAGGCCATTAGTCTGTGGATGGTACGGGCTGGCCACCAGATGTCGCACCTGGACTTGCTTACAGAGGGCCTCCATCAGCTGGGACATGAATTGGGTCCCCCGGTCAGTGAGCATTTCCTGGGGAAAACCCACTCGGGAGAAAATCTCCAGCAATGCGGTGGCCACCTTGTCAGCCCGAATGGACGACAAGGCCACTGCTTCTGGGTACCGGGTGGCATAGTCCACTACCGTCAGTATGAAGCGTTTCCCGGAGCTGCTGGGGATGGCCAGCGGGCCGACCAGATCCACAGCCACCCTCCTGAAAGGCTCATCGATGATTGGCAGAGATACCAGTGGGGCTTTGGGGCGTGGCCCCGCCTTCCCCACTCTCTGACAGGTTTCACACGAACGGCAGTAGGCAGCCACATCGGCCCCCATTTTTGGCCAGTAGAAATGCTGGTTTAACCTGGCCTTGGTCTTAGCGATCCCTAGGTGTCCGGCCATCGGAATCTCATGTGCGATCCGCAACAACTCCGTCCGGAACGGATAGGGTACCACCAACTGTCGGTCCCTGGGCCACGCCTCCGGTGAACCCTGCTGGACCGTGGCCCGGTACAGCCGTCCTTGGTCCCAGACCACTCGCTCCGGGTCCGAGTCCGAGGGAGGCTGTGCCGCCTGCTCCTTAAGAGCTTTCAGGCTGTCGTCAGCTTCTAACGCTGCCTGAAACCCCTGACTAGATGTGGCCAGAATCGACGAGACTGTCACATCTTCGGTCAGTACCCCGGGACCTGTGTCCTGGCCTCCACCTGACTCGGCTGCCACTTGGTCAGAAGGGGAAGAGCTATCGGACCTCCGGGAGGCCCCTTGGCTTCCAGCACTCCCACTGCGGGTGACAGCGGCCACAGCCGCTGCGACCGGGGGTCGTGCCTGCTCCTCCTCCGTTCCTGACCAAGTCGCCGGTTCAGGCAGACCTACCTGGCTTCCTGACACCCCGGTTGTGGGGGAACCATGCACCGAGATCTTACCTGGGAGCACTTCCGCTCCTGGACCGGCCCCAATCTCACCTGCCTGTTCCCCCCCTGCAGCAACAGAACCCCGCTGTGAAATCTCTGGGGACCCCACATTTGCTGTGGTAGCCCCCACCCCACACACTGGTCCTCCCCCTGCAGCACCCTGCTCTCTGCTTATCCCTGCAGAGGGCAACAGATCCCAGCTCACAGGCTGGTTACTTGTAGAGGCATTGTCACACCTTTCTCTGACCCCCTCCCCTGTCACAGCTGCAGCTGAGTGTGTGTCTATGGTGTCTATGCAAGCAGAAATATCAGAGTTCACTCCCTCCTCCCTTACATCATTCATAGATAACACATTAACATTGTCCGGAGGCATGTCAGTACGGGCTGAAGGTTCAGCCCTTGGGGGGGGCCCAAACTGGGAGGTTATCTGCCCCAAATCTGTCCCAAGTAGCACGTTTGCAGGGATCCGATCAGTTACCCCCACCTCCCTCACCCCTCGCCCTGCGCCCCAGTCCACATAAATGTCAGCAACAGGCAGCGCCGGGTCAGTGCCTCCAATCCCGGAGACAGCGAGGGTTTTTCCAGGGATCAAGTCTTGGGGGGACACCATCTCAGGCCGCACCAGAGTCACCTCCGAGGCGCTGTCTCGCAGTCCTATGGTCACAGACCGGCCGACGGTGACAGGTTGGAAGCTGTCCAGGGACCTACCACCACCCCCACCCACACAATACACCTTGGGCGGCCCTTGGGACGGGGACGGAGCCGGGGCCTTGGGACGCTGAGGGCACATGGCCTTGAAGTGTCCAGGTAGGTTGCACTGGTGGCACCGTCTTGGCTCTGCCACGGGCCTGGAGAGGGGAGTTGAGGGGGACACCCCCTGCAGTCTAGGGGCAGGTGGGGCAGTCGCAGAATTCATCTTACCCCCTCTCCAGGTGCTGCTGGTGGCCGCTCTCCTGGCCTCAGGGGCCCGGTTGTTGGTGTAGTCATCGGCAAGGGCAGCTGTAGCCGTGGACCCCTTTGGCTTCTGGTCTCGGATGAACTGGCGGAGATCCTCAGGGCAGTTCCACAAGAGTTGCTCCGTGATGAACAAGTCCAGGATCTCCGGTCCGGTGGAAAGCTGCAGGCCTTGGGTCCAGTGGTCGGCAGCTCGGGCAAGTGCCCGCCGGTGGTCAGCCCAGGAGTCCTTTGGTCCCTTCTGTAGGCTCCGGAACTTCTTGCGGTAGGACTCTGGAGTGAGGTTGTACTGTTGGATCAGGGCCCGCTTGATGGTGTCGTAGCCCTGATCTGCCTCAGCAGGCAAGTCCCCAAGGACATCCAGGGCCTTACCCCTTAAACGGGGGGTCAGGTATTTGGCCCACTGGTCCTTGTCCAGATGGTGCTGCAAGCAAGTCCGTTCAAAAGCAGTCAAGAAAGAGTCCAAGTCTCCATCCTTCTCCAGCACTGGGAAGTCCTCAACACGGACCTTTGGAAGTTTGGTGTCTCGAAGGTCACATGTGGCTGATGAGGGCCGGAGCTGAGCTAGCTGCAGCTGGTAGTCACGGTCTGCCTGTCGCTCTCGCTCTTCACGCGCTGCCTGCCGCTCTCGCTCCGCAGCCTCACGCTCTGCGTGCCGCTCTGCCCTGCGCTCTGCCAGGAGTTCCTTGTAGCCCTTCTGGTCTCCAGCCTGGAGAAGGGCCATAGCCATTTGAAGAAGGCTATCCGAGCCTCCCAGGCTCGGTGGAATGGCACGTGGTGATCTGCGGCACGCTGCGGAGCCTGGTGATTCACTGTCCCTTTCAGAGCGGAGGGCTGGCATCTGGCTCGTTGAGGAACCTTGGGTGAGCTCCTCCTCATCTTGTCCAGCAGTGCCAGGTTGCGCAATGTCCTCGGCAGAACGGTTTTCTGGCGTCGAGCTCCTGGAGGACTCGTGGGCAACCTCCTCATTACTGCCCACAGCACCGTCCTCCCTCTCTTCGGCTCCTGCCTTAGCATTGGCCAGTTGCATAGCTCTGCTCCTGGTGCCATCAGCCATTCTTGCAGACTTTTGGTCACTGACACAGAACTGACACCTGATGCCTCCACACACCTTACAGTATCTGCACTCTGACACTCTAGTGTTGAGCTAGTCTGAAGACCCCAGCAGCCACAGCTGCTGCAGGCAGTCTTTAGTGTCTGGGAGTATGGGTCTCACACTCACACACACTATTATCTCGATCCCACCGCTATGCCACCAATATGTCACAAACCACCGGGGGGGTCTCTCAGAAATCCCCCGCGCTGGCTACCAGTACGTCACAATCGGGGGGTAACAAGTGGGGGTCACCCCTCCTTTATACCTCCCGACCGACAGACAGAGCACGTGACGCGCTCTCTAGCGCCCCTCTTATAGTCAGGCCAATTATGGAATTGCCCGACAATAAGCAAGGAGGCCGCTATACTACTTATGCCGATTATTGAAGGGTCCCCGGTGAGAGTAAGGTATATATTCCCCCGACCTCCGCGGGCGGAATATATAAAATCTCCCCGAATCTCACTGGCCTCCCCACAATAATCCTTGGCACAATTCGCTGCCACCAACCGATTTACGGTAACTATTAGCCGAACACACAGACGTGGGATTCAAGATCGAGATAACAGAACAGCCCAAGATTAATTATATAATTTAATCAGCCTAAAGCACACTAGAAACTACAATATATACAATAGGGAATCTACAGAATATACATATGTCAGAGTACAGTTACAATCAAAGCATGGGTTACAAACAGGTATACACAGTTCCAGCAGTTACCTTGTTGCGTCTGGCCACAGGGGGGCGCTGTAGACCAGGTTTCCAGGAACTCCCTCACAGGTCTTTCCCAACCAGGCCCCCGAGCAGAAGAACACTGGAAAATGGCCGAAGTAGGGTTATCAACCTGGGCAGATCCAGGTCCCCTCCTACCTTAGTGACCTCACAGGGAAGCACTGCCACTCCCCCTGCATGGATCAGAATTATCCAGCAAAGGGGATATTGGCCATAACTTTGCCTGGGAGCGTCGTAGGCAGACGCCAATGCTCTCATTGTGACAGTTATGAATTTAGCTACAGAACGAGGGGACTCATGACCTGTCTGCCAGTTCCCCATTGGCTGATATCACGCCTGGGGCATTTCCCAATGTCCTGCTCCCATAAAAAGGGGGTGCCGGCATCGTCCACATGCGGAGACACCATTTTTATGGTTGCCATATTTATCGGAAATATGGCTTGCGAGATATGAACCATTTTTTACTGGAGTCGTTCTGTCTGGCTATTTCCATAGCCTTGCTAACTAGCTAGCAGCCCCCACTACAGGGTCACGGCAGGGAGTCATCCTGTGTCCATTGTCCCTAAGCCACCTAATTTCCATATCACAGGACATGGCCATGGGATTTGTTGCTAAACCAGTTGTGTGAAGGAAAAGGGGGGGTGACACCAGGAGAGGGCTTCCTGACATACTTGAATATCATGATTTATCGTCATATCTCCGGATTTACCTCACAGACCCATCTTAAGATCTTTGATGGAGGAGTGGAGGTTCTTGGCCAAAATCTCCAGGTAGGCCGTGCTATCCATCTTCCCATGGAAGCGGACCAGATGGCCAGGCCCCTTGGCTGAGAAACAGCCCCACAGCATGATGCTGCCACCACCATGCTTGACTGTAGGGATGGTATTCTTGGGGTCGTATGCAGTGCCATCCAGTCTCCAAACGTCACGTGTGTGGTTGGCACCAAAGATCTCGATCTTGGTCTCATCAGACCAGAGAACCTTGAACCAGTCTGTCTCAGAGTCCTCCAAGTGATCATGAGCAAACTGTAGACGAGCCTTGACATGACGCTTTGAAAGTAAAGGTACCTTACGGGCTCGTCTGGAACGGAGACCATTGGGGTGGAGTACGTTACTTATGGTATTGACTGAAACCAATGTCCCCACTGCCATGAGATCTTCCCGGAGCTCCTTCCTTGTTGTCCTTGGGTTAGCCTTGACTCTTCGGACAAGCCTGGCCCCGGCACGGGTGGAAACTTTCAAAGGCTGTCCAGGCCGTGGAAGGCTAACAGTAGTTCCCTAAGCCTTCCACTTCCGGATGAGGCTCCCAACAGTGGAGACAGGTAGGCCCAACTCCTTGGAAAGGGTTTTGTACCCCTTGCCAGCCTTGTGATCCTCCACGATCTTGTCTCTGATGGCCTTGGAATGCTCCTTTGTCTTTCCCATGTTGACCATGTATGAGTGCTGTTCACAAGTTTGGGGAGGGTCTTAATTAGTCAGAAAAGGCTGGAAAAAGAGATAATTAATCCAAACATGTGAAGCTCATTGTTCTTTGTGCCTGAAATACTTCTTAATACTTTAGGGGAACCAAACAGAATTCTGGTGGATTGAGGGGTTGAATAATAAATGACCCTCTGAATAAACTTTTCACAATTTAAAAAAAATAAAAAAAGAAATAACATTCTTTTTTGCTGCATTTCACACTTCCAGGCTGATCTACAGTCCAAATGTCACAATGCCAAGTTAATTCCGAATGTGTAAACCTGCGAAATCTGCAGGGGGTTGAATACTACTTGTAGGCACTGTATATATATATATATATATATATATATATATATATATATATATATAAAAAAAAATCCTGCACTGATACATTGTAACAAACCACTGATACATTGTAACAAACCACTGAGCTAATATCATGCACTGATATATTGTAGCAAACCACTGATACATTGTAACAAACCACTGATCTAATATCCTGCACTGATACATTGTAACAAACCACTGATATTATATATATAATAATAATAATAAAATAAAAATAAATCCTGCACTGATACATTGTAACAAACCACTGATATATATATAATAATAATAAAATAAAAATAAATCCTGCACTGATACATTGTAACAAACCACTGATATTATATATATATATAATAATAATAATAATAATAAAATAAAAATAAATCCTGCACTGATACATTGTAACAAACCACTGATACAATATCCTGCACTGATACATTGTAACAAACCACTGATATTATATATATATAATAATAATAATAAAAAAATAAAAATAAATCCTGCACTGATACATTGTAACAAACCACTGATACAATATCCTGCACTGATACATTGTAACAAACCACTGATATTATATATATATATATAATAATAATAAAATAAAAATAAATCCTGCACTGATACATTGTAACAAACCACTGATACAATATCCTGCACTGATACATTGTAACAAACCACTGATATTATATATATATAATAATAATAATAATAATAATAATAATAATAATAATAAAATAAAAATAAATCCTGCACTGATACATTGTAACAAACCACTGATACAATGTATCAGTGCAGGATATTGTAACAAACCACTGATATTATATATAAATAATAATAATAAAATAAAAATAAATCCTGCACTGATACATTGTAACAAACCACTGATACAATATCCTGCACTGATACATTGTAACAAACCACTGATATTATATATATATAATAATAATAATAATAATAATAAAATAAAAATAAATCCTGCACTGATACATTGTAACAAACCACTGATACAATGTATCAGTGCAGGATATTGTAACAAACCACTGATATTATATATAAATAATAATAATAAAATAAAAATAAATCCTGCACTGATACATTGTAACAAACCACTGATACAATATCCTGCACTGATACATTGTAACAAAACCACTGATATGTTATCCTGCACTGATACATTGTAACACAACCACTGATACATTATCCTGCACTGATACATTGTAACAAAACCACTGATATGTTATCCTGCACTGATACATTGTAACACAACCACAGGTATATTATCCTGCACTGATACATTGTAACAAACCACTGATACATTATCCTGCACTGATACATTGTAACAAACCACTGATACATTATCCTGCACTGATACATTGTAACAAAACCACTGATATGTTATCCTGCACTGATACATTGTAACACAACCACAGGTATATTATCCTGCACTGACACATTGTAACAAACCGCTGATACATTATCCTGCACTGATACATTGTAACAAACCGCTGATACGTTATCCTGCACGGATACATTGTAACAAAAACACTGATATGTTATCCTGCACTGACACATTGTAACAAACCACTGATATAATATCCTGCACTGATACATTGTAACAAACCGCTGATACATTATCCTGCACTGATACATTGTAACAAACCACTGATATGTTATCCTGCACTGATACATTGTAACAAAACCACAGGTATATTATCCTGCACTGACACATTGTAACAAACCGCTGATACATTATCCTGCACTGATACATTGTAACAAAACCACAGGTATATTATCCTGCACTGACACATTGTAACAAACCACTGATATAATATCCTGCACTGATACATTGTAACAAACCACTGATACATTATCCTGCACTGATACATTGTAACAAACCACTGATATATTATCCTGCACTGATACATTGTAACAAACCACTGGTATATTATCCTGCACTGACACATTGTAACAAACCGCTGATATAATACCCTGCACTGATACATTGTAACAAACCACTGTTTTTTTATTTTTATATATATATATATATATATATATATATATATATATATATATATATATATATATATATATATATATATATATATATATATATATATATATATATATAATATTAAAAAAAAATCCTGCACTGATACATTGTAACAAACCACTGATACATTGTAACAAACCACTGATTTTTTTTTTATATATATATATATAAATATATATATATATATACAGTGCCTACAAGTAGTCTTCAACCCCCTGCAGATTTAGCAGGTTTGATAAGATGCAAATAAGTTAGAGCCTGCAAACTTCAAACAAGAGCAGGATTTATTAACAGATGCATAAATCTTACAAACCAACAAGTTATGTTGCTCAGTTAAATTTTAATACATTTTCAACATAAAAGTGTGGGTGAATTATTATTCAACCCCTAGGTTTAATATTTTGTGGAATAACCCTTGTTTGCAATTACAACTAATAATGGTCTTTTATAAGATCTGATCAGGCCGGCACAGGTCTCTGGAGTTATCTTGGCCCACTCCTCCATGCAGATCTTCTCCAAGTTATCTAGGTTCTTTGGGTGTCTCATGTGGACTTTAATCTTGAGCTCCTTCCACAAGTTTTCAATTGGGTTAAGGTCAGGAGACTGACTAGGCCACTGCAACACCTTGATTTTTTCCCTCTTGAACCAGGCCTTGGTTTTCTTGGCTGTGTGCTTTGGGTCGTTGTCTTGTTGGAAGATGGAATGACGACCCATCTTAAGATCTTTGATGGAGGAGTGGAGGTTCTTGGCCAAAATCTCCAGGTAGGCCGTGCTATCCATCTTCCCATGGAAGCGGACCAGATGGCCAGGCCCCTTGGCTGAGAAACAGCCCCACAGCATGATGCTGCCACCACCATGCTTGACTGTAGGGATGGTATTCTTGGGGTCGTATGCAGTGCCATCCAGTCTCCAAACGTCACGTGTGTGGTTGGCACCAAAGATCTCGATCTTGGTCTCATCAGACCAGAGAACCTTGAACCAGTCTGTCTCAGAGTCCTCCAAGTGATCATGAGCAACCTGTAGACGAGCCTTGACATGACGCTTTGAAAGTAAAGGTACCTTACGGGCTCGTCTGGAACGGAGACCATTGGGGTGGAGTACGTTACTTATGGTATTGACTGAAACCAATGTCCCCACTGCCATGAGATCTTCCCGGAGCTCCTTCCTTGTTGTCCTTGGGTTAGCCTTGACTCTTCGGACAAGCCTGGCCCCGGCACGGGTGGAAACTTTCAAAGGCTGTCCAGGCCGTGGAAGGCTAACAGTAGTTCCCTAAGCCTTCCACTTCCGGATGAGGCTCCCAACAGTGGAGACAGGTAGGCCCAACTCCTTGGAAAGGGTTTTGTACCCCTTGCCAGCCTTGTGATCCTCCACGATCTTGTCTCTGATGGCCTTGGAATGCTCCTTTGTCTTTCCCATGTTGACCATGTATGAGTGCTGTTCACAAGTTTGGGGAGGGTCTTAATTAGTCAGAAAAGGCTGGAAAAAGAGATAATTAATCCAAACATGTGAAGCTCATTGTTCTTTGTGCCTGAAATACTTCTTAATACTTTAGGGGAACCAAACAGAATTCTGGTGGATTGAGGGGTTGAATAATAAATGACCCTCTGAATAAACTTTTCACAATTTAAAAAAAATAAAAAAAGAAATAACATTCTTTTTTGCTGCATTTCACACTTCCAGGCTGATCTACAGTCCAAATGTCACAATGCCAAGTTAATTCCGAATGTGTAAACCTGCGAAATCTGCAGGGGGTTGAATACTACTTGTAGGCACTGTATATATATATATATATATATATATATATATATATATATATATATATATATATATATAAAAAAAAATCCTGCACTGATACATTGTAACAAACCACTGATACATTGTAACAAACCACTGAGCTAATATCATGCACTGATATATTGTAGCAAACCACTGATACATTGTAACAAACCACTGATCTAATATCCTGCACTGATACATTGTAACAAACCACTGATATTATATATATAATAATAATAAAATAAAAATAAATCCTGCACTGATACATTGTAACAAACCACTGATATATATATAATAATAATAAAATAAAAATAAATCCTGCACTGATACATTGTAACAAACCACTGATATTATATATATATATATAATAATAATAATAATAAAATAAAAATAAATCCTGCACTGATACATTGTAACAAACCACTGATACAATATCCTGCACTGATACATTGTAACAAACCACTGATATTATATATATATAATAATAATAATAAAAAAATAAAAATAAATCCTGCACTGATACATTGTAACAAACCACTGATACAATATCCTGCACTGATACATTGTAACAAACCACTGATATTATATATATATATATAATAATAATAAAATAAAAATAAATCCTGCACTGATACATTGTAACAAACCACTGATACAATATCCTGCACTGATACATTGTAACAAACCACTGATATTATATATATATAATAATAATAATAATAATAATAATAATAATAATAAAATAAAAATAAATCCTGCACTGATACATTGTAACAAACCACTGATACAATGTATCAGTGCAGGATATTGTAACAAACCACTGATATTATATATAAATAATAATAATAAAATAAAAATAAATCCTGCACTGATACATTGTAACAAACCACTGATACAATATCCTGCACTGATACATTGTAACAAACCACTGATATTATATATATATAATAATAATAATAATAATAATAATAATAAAATAAAAATAAATCCTGCACTGATACATTGTAACAAACCACTGATACAATGTATCAGTGCAGGATATTGTAACAAACCACTGATATTATATATAAATAATAATAATAAAATAAAAATAAATCCTGCACTGATACATTGTAACAAACCACTGATACAATATCCTGCACTGATACATTGTAACAAAACCACTGATATGTTATCCTGCACTGATACATTGTAACACAACCACTGATACATTATCCTGCACTGATACATTGTAACAAAACCACTGATATGTTATCCTGCACTGATACATTGTAACACAACCACAGGTATATTATCCTGCACTGATACATTGTAACAAACCACTGATACATTATCCTGCACTGATACATTGTAACAAACCACTGATACATTATCCTGCACTGATACATTGTAACAAAACCACTGATATGTTATCCTGCACTGATACATTGTAACACAACCACAGGTATATTATCCTGCACTGACACATTGTAACAAACCGCTGATACATTATCCTGCACTGATACATTGTAACAAACCGCTGATACGTTATCCTGCACGGATACATTGTAACAAAAACACTGATATGTTATCCTGCACTGACACATTGTAACAAACCACTGATATAATATCCTGCACTGATACATTGTAACAAACCGCTGATACATTATCCTGCACTGATACATTGTAACAAACCACTGATATGTTATCCTGCACTGATACATTGTAACAAAACCACAGGTATATTATCCTGCACTGACACATTGTAACAAACCGCTGATACATTATCCTGCACTGATACATTGTAACAAAACCACAGGTATATTATCCTGCACTGACACATTGTAACAAACCACTGATATAATATCCTGCACTGATACATTGTAACAAACCACTGATACATTATCCTGCACTGATACATTGTAACAAACCACTGATATATTATCCTGCACTGATACATTGTAACAAACCACTGGTATATTATCCTGCACTGACACATTGTAACAAACCGCTGATATAATACCCTGCACTGATACATTGTAACAAACCACTGTTTTTTTATTTATATATATATATATATATATATATATATATATATATATATATATAATATTAAAAAAAAATCCTGCACTGATACATTGTAACAAACCACTGATACATTGTAACAAACCACTGATTTTTTTTTTATATATATATATATAAATATATATATATATACAGTGCCTACAAGTAGTCTTCAACCCCCTGCAGATTTAGCAGGTTTGATAAGATGCAAATAAGTTAGAGCCTGCAAACTTCAAACAAGAGCAGGATTTATTAACAGATGCATAAATCTTACAAACCAACAAGTTATGTTGCTCAGTTAAATTTTAATACATTTTCAACATAAAAGTGTGGGTGAATTATTATTCAACCCCTAGGTTTAATATTTTGTGGAATAACCCTTGTTTGCAATTACAACTAATAATGGTCTTTTATAAGATCTGATCAGGCCGGCACAGGTCTCTGGAGTTATCTTGGCCCACTCCTCCATGCAGATCTTCTCCAAGTTATCTAGGTTCTTTGGGTGTCTCATGTGGACTTTAATCTTGAGCTCCTTCCACAAGTTTTCAATTGGGTTAAGGTCAGGAGACTGACTAGGCCACTGCAACACCTTGATTTTTTCCCTCTTGAACCAGGCCTTGGTTTTCTTGGCTGTGTGCTTTGGGTCGTTGTCTTGTTGGAAGATGGAATGACGACCCATCTTAAGATCTTTGATGGAGGAGTGGAGGTTCTTGGCCAAAATCTCCAGGTAGGCCGTGCTATCCATCTTCCCATGGAAGCGGACCAGATGGCCAGGCCCCTTGGCTGAGAAACAGCCCCACAGCATGATGCTGCCACCACCATGCTTGACTGTAGGGATGGTATTCTTGGGGTCGTATGCAGTGCCATCCAGTCTCCAAACGTCACGTGTGTGGTTGGCACCAAAGATCTCGATCTTGGTCTCATCAGACCAGAGAACCTTGAACCAGTCTGTCTCAGAGTCCTCCAAGTGATCATGAGCAAACTGTAGACGAGCCTTGACATGACGCTTTGAAAGTAAAGGTACCTTACGGGCTCGTCTGGAACGGAGACCATTGGGGTGGAGTACGTTACTTATGGTATTGACTGAAACCAATGTCCCCACTGCCATGAGATCTTCCCGGAGCTCCTTCCTTGTTGTCCTTGGGTTAGCCTTGACTCTTCGGACAAGCCTGGCCCCGGCACGGGTGGAAACTTTCAAAGGCTGTCCAGGCCGTGGAAGGCTAACAGTAGTTCCCTAAGCCTTCCACTTCCGGATGAGGCTCCCAACAGTGGAGACAGGTAGGCCCAACTCCTTGGAAAGGGTTTTGTACCCCTTGCCAGCCTTGTGATCCTCCACGATCTTGTCTCTGATGGCCTTGGAATGCTCCTTTGTCTTTCCCATGTTGACCATGTATGAGTGCTGTTCACAAGTTTGGGGAGGGTCTTAATTAGTCAGAAAAGGCTGGAAAAAGAGATAATTAATCCAAACATGTGAAGCTCATTGTTCTTTGTGCCTGAAATACTTCTTAATACTTTAGGGGAACCAAACAGAATTCTGGTGGATTGAGGGGTTGAATAATAAATGACCCTCTGAATAAACTTTTCACAATTTAAAAAAAATAAAAAAAGAAATAACATTCTTTTTTGCTGCATTTCACACTTCCAGGCTGATCTACAGTCCAAATGTCACAATGCCAAGTTAATTCCGAATGTGTAAACCTGCGAAATCTGCAGGGGGTTGAATACTACTTGTAGGCACTGTATATATATATATATATATATAAAAAAAAATCCTGCACTGATACATTGTAACAAACCACTGATACATTGTAACAAACCACTGAGCTAATATCATGCACTGATATATTGTAGCAAACCACTGATACATTGTAACAAACCACTGATCTAATATCCTGCACTGATACATTGTAACAAACCACTGATATTATATATATAATAATAATAATAAAATAAAAATAAATCCTGCACTGATACATTGTAACAAACCACTGATATATATATAATAATAATAAAATAAAAATAAATCCTGCACTGATACATTGTAACAAACCACTGATATTATATATATATATATAATAATAATAATAATAAAATAAAAATAAATCCTGCACTGATACATTGTAACAAACCACTGATACAATATCCTGCACTGATACATTGTAACAAACCACTGATATTATATATATATAATAATAATAATAATAAAAAAATAAAAATAAATCCTGCACTGATACATTGTAACAAACCACTGATACAATATCCTGCACTGATACATTGTAACAAACCACTGATATTATATATATATATAATAATAATAAAATAAAAATAAATCCTGCACTGATACATTGTAACAAACCACTGATACAATATCCTGCACTGATACATTGTAACAAACCACTGATATTATATATATATAATAATAATAATAATAATAATAATAATAATAATAATAATAAAATAAAAATAAATCCTGCACTGATACATTGTAACAAACCACTGATACAATGTATCAGTGCAGGATATTGTAACAAACCACTGATATTATATATAAATAATAATAATAAAATAAAAATAAATCCTGCACTGATACATTGTAACAAACCACTGATACAATATCCTGCACTGATACATTGTAACAAACCACTGATATTATATATATATAATAATAATAATAATAATAATAATAATAATAATAATAATATTAAAATAAAAATAAATCCTGCACTGATACATTGTAACAAACCACTGATACAATATCCTGCACTGATACATTGTAACAAACCACTGATACAATATCCTGCACTAATACATTGTAGCAGAGTATTCGCATAGGAGTGAGGTCTGTGCTCTGTTGGGCTTAGTTGCTCAGTTTTCTCTGGACTGGACACATTGTGGGTCTGGACTGGTGCTGGTGATCTGGGCACTGGCGTGTCTTGATGCCCCCTCTTAGGGTGACCCTCCCAATAGGCCCAGCGCTCTCTGATCACATAGGGTCCATTCAGACCTCCACTCTGCCCTCCCCCCACTGACAGAACCTATGTAACCAGTATATGATGCAGTAAATGGCCCCGGACCCCGTGTGTGACCAGTATATGAAGGAGTAAATCGCCCTGGACCCTGTGTGTGACCAGTATATGAAGGAGTAAATCGCCCTGGACCCTGTGTGTGACCAGTATATGAAGGAGTAAATCGCCCCGGACCCCGTGTGTGACCAGTATATGATGCAGCAAATCGCCCCGGACCCCGTGTGTGACCAGTATATGAAGGAGTAAATCGCCCTGGACCCTGTGTGTGACCAGTATATGAAGGAGTAAATCGCCCTGGACCCTGTGTGTGACCAGTATATGAAGGAGTAAATCGCCCCGGACCCCGTGTGTGACCAGTATATGAAGGAGTAAATCGCCCTGGACCCCGTGTGTGACCAGTATATGAAGGAGTAAATCGCCCCGGACCCCGTGTGTGACCAGTATATGAAGGAGTAAATCGCCCCGGACCCCGTGTGTGACCAGTATATGAAGGAGTAAATCGCCCCGGACCCCGTGTGTGACCAGTATATGAAGGAGTAAATCGCCCCGGACCCCGTGTGTGACCAGTATATGAAGGAGTAAATCGCCCCGGACCCCGTGTGTGACCAGTATATGAAGGAGTAAATCGCCCTGGACCCTGTGTGTGACCAGTATATGAAGGAGTAAATCGCCCTGGACCCCGTGTGTGACCAGTATATGAAGGAGTAAATCGCCCTGGACCCTGTGTGTGACCAGTATATGAAGGAGTAAATCGCCCCGGACCCCGTGTGTGACCAGTATATGAAGGAGTAAATGGCCCCGGACCCCGTGTGTGAGCAGTATATGAAGGAGTAAATCGCCCTGGACCCTGTGTGTGACCAGTATATGAAGGAGTAAATCGCCCTGGACCCCGTGTGTGACCAGTATATGAAGGAGTAAATGGCCCCGGACCCCGTGTGTGACCAGTATATGAAGGAGTAAATCGCCCCGGACCCCGTGTGTGACCAGTATATGAAGGAGTAAATCGCCCCGGACCCTGTGTGTGACCAGTATATGAAGGAGTAAATGGCCCCGGACCCCGTGTGTGAGCAGTATATGAAGGAGTAAATCGCCCTGGACCCCGTGTGTGACCAGTATATGAAGGAGTAAATGGCCCCGGACCCCGTGTGTGAGCAGTATATGAAGGAGTAAATCGCCCCAGACCCAGTGCATACCTCCCAACTTTTAAAGAAGGAAAAGAGGGACAAAGTTTGGGGCGCGCGTAGCGCGCCGCGGCAAATTTTTAGGCCACGCCCCCTAACCACACCCATTTCACAGTCACGCCCATATCCACTCCCCATCCACACCCATTCAGCACAAACACGCAGGCAGCCGGCGGGCCTCCAGCACGGACACGCAGGCAGCCGGCGGGCCTCCAGCACGGACACGCAGGCAGCCGGCGGGCCTCCAGCACGGACACGCAGGCAGCCGGCGGGCCTCCAGCACGGACACGCAGGCAGCCGGCGGGCCTCCAGCACGGACACGCAGGCAGCCGGCGGGCCTCCAGCACGGACACGCAGGCAGCCGGCGGGCCTCCAGCACGGACACGCAGGCAGCCGGCGGGCCTCCAGCACGGACACGCAGGCAGCCGGCGGGCCTCCAGCACGGACACGCAGGCAGCCGGCGGGCCTCCAGCACGGACACGCAGGCAGCCGGCGGGCCTCCAGCACGGACACGCAGGCAGCCGGCGGGCCTCCAGCACGGACACGCAGGCAGCCGGCGGGCCTCCAGCACGGACACACAGGCAGCCGGCGGGCCTCCAGCACGGACACGCAGGCATCCGGCGGGCCTCCAGCACGGACACGCAGGCAGCCACAGTGAGGCGGCCGGTCGCCTTCACAGACAGGCGGCCGGCCGCCTTCACAGACAGGCGGCGGGCCGCCCGCACAGAGAGGCGGCCAGCCGCCCGCAGAGAGAGGCGGCCGGCCGCCCACACAATGAGGCGGCGGGCCGCCCGCACAGACAGGCGGCAGGGGGGCGCCCGCACAGACAGGCGGCAGGGGGGCGCCCGCACAGACAGGCGGCGGGGGGCGCCCGCACAGACAGGCGGCAGGGGGGCGCCCGCACAGACAGGCGGCAGGGGGGCGCCCGCACAGACAGGCGGCGGGGGGCGCCCGCACAGACAGGCGGCAGGGGGGCGCCCGCACAGACAGGCGGCAGGGGGGCGCCCGCACAGACAGGCAGCAGGGGGGCGCCCGCACAGACAGGCGGCAGGGGGGCGCCCGCACAGACAGGCGGCAGGGGGGCGCCCGCACAGACAGGCGGCGGGGGGCGCCCGCACAGACAGGCGGCGGGGGGCGCCCGCACAGACAGGTGGCGGGCCGACCGCACAGACAGGCGGCCGGCCGACCGCACAGACAGGCTCCGGCCGGGGGTGAGGGGGGAGGGAGGGAAATCAGCGCTGGGGAGATTAGTTTACTGTACCAGCAGCAGCACAGGCAGCGCTCCTCTCTATGCCACGTCTACTAGGATGGTAGGAGGGAAAAGCAGGGAGGCGGAGAGAGAGTGGGTGGGCGGAGCCCGGGAGCCGGCCGTCCCGCCCGTGGCAACGGGACAAACAACGTAAAGCGTGAAAGTCCCGCTGTATCCGGGACGGTTGGGAGGTATGCAGCATGTTAGAATGTGTACATAAGATCCCGCTGGTGGTGGCCGCAGCTTATAGGCCCCAAATCTGGTGACAGGTTCCCTTTAAAGTGAACCTGTCAGGTGCAATATGCACTCAGAGCCAGGAGCAGTTCTGGGCACATATTGCTAATCCCTGCCTAACCGTCCCTGTATACACTAGCATAGATAAAGAGATCAGGAACAAATATTTTTAAAGATCTTATATCTTATGCTAATGAGCGCGGGGACTAGTCCCAAGGGCGTTACTTCACTTGGCTAGTCGGCTCGCATAGCATGTTAGCATGTTATTACGCCCCTGTGTGAGTACTAATACGCTATGTGAGCCGACTAGCCAAGTGAAGTAACGCCCTTGGGACTAGTCCCCGCGCTAATTAGCATAAGATATAAGCTCTTTAAAAATACTTTTTCTATAGATGCCTTTATCTATGCTAGTGTATACAGGGACAGTTAGGGAGGGATTAGCAATATACACCCAGAACTGCTCCTGGCTCTGAGTGCAGATTGCACCTGATAGGTTCCCTTTAAAGGGAACCTGTCACCAGAAATTTAGCAAAAAAAATAAAAGATTCCCCTCTGCAGCTCCTGGGATGAATTCTGGAAAGGTTCCTGTTGCTATTGTGCCCCCTTTGAGACCTAAAATAATACTTTATGAAGTCTTACCTTTTTGTATGCAAATCTGTTTTTATGGTCACGGGGGCGGGCTGCCTGGCGTCCGTTATTCCCCCTCCTGCCGCTGTACGCCGTCCCCCATTGCTCATTTCCATACATGAGGACGCCTTCCTCATGTAACTGTCCTCCTGAAGTTTTGTGCATGCCCAGTGCCACTCTCGCGGGAGTGAGCACTGTGCAAAGTGTGAACGCTTTTGAGGTGATTGCGCAGGCGCGAGATTATGGGCGGCGCTGTGATTGTCATCAGCAGCATCATCCAAGTACCCGCCCATAATCTCGTGCCCGCGCTTCTCACTCTGCCTCCACCGTTATGCGCAAGCACTGGCCATATGAACCACGTTACCTATTACCATGGGCGCGAGATTATGGGCGGCGCTGTGATTGTCATCAGCAGCGTCATCCAAGTACCTGCCCATAATCTCGTGCCCGCGCTTCTCACTCTGCCTCCACCGTTATGCGCAAGCACTGGCCATATGAACCACGTTACCTATTACCATGGGCGCGAGATTATGGGCGGCGCTGTGATTGTCATCAGCAAAGTCATCCAAGTACCCGCCCATAATCTCGTGCAAGCGGTAATAGGTAACATGGTTCATATGGCCAGCACTTGCGCATAACGGTGGAGTCAGAGGGAAAAGTGCGGGCACGAGATTATGGGCGGGTACTTGGTTAACGCTGCTGATGACAATCACAGCGCCGCCCATAATCTCGTGCCTGCGCAATCACCTGAAAAAGCGTTCACATGCGCAAAACTTCGGGAGGACAGTTACATGAGGAAGGCGTCCTTGTGTATGTAAATGAGCAATGGGGGACTGCGTAAAGCGGCAGGAGGGGGAATAACGGACGCCAGACAGCCCGCCCCCGTGACCATAAAAACACATTTGCATACAAAAAGGTAAGACTTCATAAAGTATTTTTGTAGGTCTCAAAGGGGGCACAATAACAACAGGAACCTTTCTAGAAGCAGCCCAGGAGCTGCAGAGGGGAATCTGTTATTTTTATTGTGAAATTTCTGCTGACATGTTCCCTTTAACTGGTAGGGGAGCCAGGATAAAGCAGAGCTGAAGCTGTTGGGAAGCTAGGACCCAGCAGCTCTGCTCCACAGGCAGGAGACCACTGATCGGTAATAGAAGCCTGCAGATGTCACTCTGCATAGGTTATTGTCACTGCTATCTGCAGGAGAGAGGAGTGCTGATTGCACGGTCTCCTCAGCTTCCTGACTCCCCGCGTGTCTGCAGCAGTGAGAAGCCGCACACGGGGAATCAGAGAACAGCTGCAGACAAACGCAGGCTCCAGGACTGGGGGGGTCGGCTCTGGGGGAGGGGGGATCGCTCTGCTGCAGGGGGGGGGTCGCTCTGCTGCAGGGGGGTCGCTCTGCTGCAGGGGGTGATTCATACCTCAGCAGCAGTCACAGGAGTAGGGCTGCTTCTCACTTGCGAGTTTCTCGCAGTAGAGCAATGCGAGAAAAACTCGCATTGGAATCGGACACATGTTAGTGAATGATTCAGCTCTCATCTGCGATTTTTTTCTCAGTCCAAATCGGACCGAGAAAAAAATCGCAGCATGCTGCTTTTTTGCGAGTTTCTACTGCGAGTTTCTCCAATGCAAGTCTATGGGAGCGTGTAAAAAATCGGATGTCACGGGACGGCACTCACACCATCCTAGTGACATCCGATTTTCTAAATACATTTCTCGCATGTTTCCTAAAACACTGGAAACGAGCGATGTCTCCCAATGTCTGTCAATCACTATTCTCTGTCAGTCGGTCTCTCCCTCTCAGTCTCTATTCTCTCTCTGTCGGTCCGTCACTATCTCTGTCCCTCTCTCACAGTCTGTCGGTCATTTTCCCCTCCTCTCTCATACTCACCGATCCCCGATCCCCGGCGCGGCGCAGCATGGCATTCACACTGCTGCGGCGGCTTTTACTATTTTGAAAAAGCCGGCCGCTCATTAAACAATTTCGTATTCCCTGCTTTCCCCGCCCACCAGCGCCTATGATTGGTTACAGTGAGACACGCCCCCACTCTGAGTGACAGGTGTCACACTGCACCCAATCACAGCAGCCGGTGGGCGGGTCTATACTGTGCAGTGAAATAAATAAATAAATAATTAAAAAAAACGGCGTGCGGTCCCCCCCAATTTTAATACCAGCCAGATAAAGCCATACGGCTGAAGGCTGGTATTCTCAGGATGGGGAGCTCCACGTTATGGGGAGCCCCCCACCCTAACAATATCAGCCAACAGCCGCCCAGAATTGCCGCATACATAATATGCGACAGTTCTGGGACTGTACCCGGCTCTTCCCGATTTACCCTGGTGCGTTGGCAAATCGGGGTAATAAGGAGTTATTGGCAGCCCATAGCTGCCAATAAGTCCTAGATTAATCATGTCAGGCGTCTATGAGACACCCTCCATGATTAATCTGTAAGTTACAGTAAATAAACACACACACCCGAAAAAATCCTTTATTAGAAATAAAAAACACAAACACATTCCCTCATTACCAATTTATTAACCCCCGACAAACCCTCCATGTCCGGCGTAATCCACGGACTCCAGCGTCGCTTCCAGCTCTGCTGCATGCAGGTGACAGGAGCTGCAGAAGACACCGCCGCTCCGGTCACCTCCACACAGCAAATGAGGTGAGTAGCGCGATCTGCTGAGGTGTCACTGAGGTTACCCGCTGTCACTGGATCCAGCGGTGGCCGCGGGTAACCTCAGTGACAGCTCAGCTGATCGCCGGCTGTCTTCATTACCTGCATGGAGGTGACCGGAGCGGCGGTGTCTTCTGCAGCTCCGGTCACCTCCATGCAGCAGAGCTGGACGCGACGCTGGAGGACTGTGGAGTACGCCGGACATGGAGGGTTTGTCGGGGGTTAATAAATTGGTAATGAGGGAATGTGTTTGTGTTTTTTATTTCTAATAAAGGATTTTTTCGGGTGTGTGTGTTTATTTACTGTAACTTACAGATTAATCATGGAGGGTGTCTCATAGACGCCTGACATGATTAATCTAGGACTTATTGGCAGCTATGGGCTGCCAATAACTCCTTATTACCCCGATTTGCCAACGCACCAGGGTAAATCGGGAAGAGCCGGGTACAGTCCCAGAACTGTCGCATATAATGTATGCGGCAATTCTGGGCGGCTGTTGGCTGATATTGTTAGGGTGGGGGGCTCCCCATAACGTGGAGCTCCCCATCCTGAGAATACCAGCCTTCAGCCGTATGGCTTTATCTGGCTGGTATTAAAATTGGGGGGGACCGCACGCCGTTTTTTTTAATTATTTATTTATTTATTTCACTGCACAGTATAGACCCGCCCACCGGCTGCTGTGATTGGGTGCAGTGTGACACCTGTCACTCAGAGTGGGGGCGTGTCTCACTGTAACCAATCATAGGCGCTGGTGGGCGGGGAAAGCAGGGAATACGAAATTGTTTAATGGGCGGCCGGCTTTTTCAAAACAGTAAAAGCCGCCGGAGCAGTGAGAATGCCGTGCAGCGCCGGGGATCGGGGATTGGTGAGTATGAGAGAGGGCTGCTAACTTCAGTTACTCAGGAGATTAGCGGTCACCGGTGAGTCTTCACAGGTGACCGCTAATCAGGGCGCGACACAGACAGAGCCGCAGCATGACAATGAAGTCGGGTGAAGTTCACCCGAGTTCATTCTGACAGTGCGGCTCTGTCTGTGTCTGCTGTCATCTGCCATTCACCGCTGCTACATGGCTGTCTGTGTCTGCTGTCAGCGGCCATGTAGCAGCGCTGAATGGCAGATGACATAGTAAAAAATACGCATTACACACGCATTACACACGCATTACACACGCTAGTAAAATCTCAGAAATAGCATCGCACTTGCGTTGCACTCGCACCTAACGTGAACTAAAATCAGCCGAGTTTTTTTCAGCCCAGTCGGACCGATTTTACTCGCATAGATGTGTTTCCACCCGTAGGTGCGCGCTCGGCTCTGTAATGAATAGTAGAAGGGAGAAACAGCGAGGCGGGGCTACAGTGGGTGGGTGGAGCCGTGACAAACAGCCTCACGGGCGGGACCCGGGATCAAAGGCTCAGAAGAGGGACTGTCCCGCTGTATCCGGGACGGTTGGGAGGTATGCCAGTGTGTGACCAGTATATGATGCAGTAAATGGCCCCGGACCCCGTGTGTGACCAGTATATGATCCAGTAAATGGCCCCAGACCCCGTGTGTGACCAGTATATGAAGGAGTAAATCGCCCCGGACCCCGTGTGTGACCAGTATATGAAGGAGTAAATCGCCCCGGACCCCGTGTGTGACCAGTATATGAAGGAGTAAATCGCCCTGGACCCCGTGTGTGACCAGTATATGAAGGAGTAAATCGCCCTGGACCCCGTGTGTGACCAGTATATGAAGGAGTAAATCGCCCCGGACCCCATGTGTGACCAGTATATGAAGGAGTAAATCGCCCCGGACCCCGTGTGTGACCAGTATATGAAGGAGTAAATCGCCCCGGACCCCGTGTGTGACCAGTATATGAAGGAGTAAATCGCCCCGGACCCCGTGTGTGACCAGTATATGAAGGAGTAAATCGCCCCGGACCCCATGTGTGACCAGTATATGAAGGAGTAAATCGCCCTGGACCCCGTGTGTGACCAGTATATGAAGGAGTAAATCGCCCCGGACCCCGTGTGTGACCAGTATATGAAGGAGTAAATCGCCCCGGACCCCATGTGTGACCAGTATATGAAGGAGTAAATCGCCCCGGACCCCGTGTGTGACCAGTATATGAAGGAGTAAATGGCCCCGGACCCCGTGTGTGACCAGTATATGAAGGAGTAAATCGCCCTGGACCCCGTGTGTGACCAGTATATGAAGGAGTAAATCGCCCCGGACCCCGTGTGTGAGCAGTATATGAAGGAGTAAATCGCCCCGAACCCCGTGTGTGACCAGTATATGAAGGAGTAAATCGCCCCGGACCCCGTGTGTGAGCAGTATATGAAGGAGTAAATCGCCCTGGACCCCGTGTGTGACCAGTATATGAAGGAGTAAATCGCCCCGGACCCTGTGTGTGACCAGTATATGAAGGAGTAAATGGCCCCGGACCCCGTGTGTGACCAGTATATGAAGGAGTAAATCGCCCCGGACCCCATGTGTGACCAGTATATGAAGGAGTAAATCGCCCCGGACCCCGTGTGTGACCAGTATATGAAGGAGTAAATCGCCCCGGACCCCATGTGTGACCAGTATATGAAGGAGTAAATCGCCCCGGACCCCGTGTGTGACCAGTATATGAAGGAGTAAATCGCCCCGGACCCCGTGTGTGACCAGTATATGATCCAGTAAATGGCCCCGGACCCCGTGTGTGACCAGTATATGAAGGAGTAAATCGCCCGGACCCCGTGTGTGACCAGTATATGAAGGAGTAAATCGCCCCGAACCCCGTGTGTGACCAGTATATGAAAGAGTAAATCGCCCCGGACCCCGTGTGTGACCAGTATATGATCCAGTAAATGGCCCCGGACCCCGTGTGTGACCAGTATATGAAGGAGTAAATCGCCCCGGACCCCGTGTGTGACCAGTATATGAAGGAGTAAATCGCCCTGGACCCCGTGTGTGACCAGTATATGAAGAGTAAATCGCCCCGGAGCCCGTGTGTGACCAGTATATGAAGGAGTAAATCGCCCCGGACCCCGTGTGTGACCAGTATATGAAGGAGTAAATTGCCCTGGACCCCGTGTGTGACCAGTATATGAAGGAGTAAATGGCCCCGGACCCCGTGTGTGACCAGTATATGAAGGAGTAAATCGCCCCGGACCCCGTGTGTGACCAGTATATGAAGGAGTAAATGGCCCCGGACCCCGTGTGTGACCAGTATATGAAGGAGTAAATCGCCCTGGACCCCGTGTGTGACCAGTATATGAAGGAGTAAATCGCCCCGGACCCCGTGTGTGACCAGTATATGAAGGAGTAAATCGCCCCGGACCCCGTGTGTGACCAGTATATGAAGGAGTAAATCGCCCTGGACCCCGTGTGTGACCAGTATATGAAGGAGTAAATCGCCCCGGACCCCGTGTGTGACCAGTATATGAAGGAGTAAATCGCCCCGGACCCCGTGTGTGACCAGTATATGAAGGAGTAAATCGCCCTGGACCCCGTGTGTGACCAGTATATGAAGGAGTAAATCGCCCCGGACCCCGTGTGTGACCAGTATATGAAGGAGTAAATCGCCCCGGACCCCGTGTGTGACCAGTATATGAAGGAGTAAATCGCCCTGGACCCCGTGTGTGACCAGTATATGAAGGAGTAAATCGCCCCGGACCCCGTGTGTGACCAGTATATGAAGGAGTAAATCGCCCCGGACCCCATGTGTGAGCAGTATATGAAGGAGTAAATCGCCCTGGACCCCGTGTGTGACCAGTATATGAAGGAGTAAATCGCCCCGGACCCCATGTGTGACCAGTATATGAAGGAGTAAATCGCCCTGGACCCCGTGTGTGACCAGTATATGAAGGAGTAAATCGCCCCGGACCCCGTGTGTGACCAGTATATGAAGGAGTAAATCGCCCCGGACCCCGTGTGTGAGCAGTATATGAAGGAGTAAATCGCCCCGGACCCCGTGTGTGACCAGTATATGAAGGAGTAAATCGCCCCGGACCCCGTGTGTGACCAGTATATGAAGGAGTAAATCGCCCTGGACCCCGTGTGTGACCAGTATATGAAGGAGTAAATCGCCCCGGACCCCGTGTGTGACCAGTATATGATGCAGTAAATCGCCCCGGACCCCGTGTGTGACCAGTATATGATCCAGTAAATGGCCCCGGACCCCGTGCACAGACCAGTCCCATATATGTGGATTATCACACTGATCCCCCCACTCCTGACAGCACAGGCTGAGGACTGTAGGAGCCTCCTGTATCTCTTCCTATAGACACCACTCTATAATTACCGCCCACACTGATCACCCCCCGATATTTGGGGTCCGCTCCAATCTGTAATTAACATCTCTGTGGATTCTCTGCAGCTGCGCCCGAATAATCCACATCAGCGACAGATCCTGGAATAAGAAGCCATCGTGCCATAGTGCGAGATAATCTCCGAATATCCGGCCCCTCTGGGGATCACACAGGGAGGGGTCTGCTGCCCCAAATTCCTAGAGGGCTATTTCCAGTTTAGGGGCTCATCCAGACAATTATGCTATGTGCTGTCAGTGTGTGCCATGGACAACACGCAGGGAGCGCACAATGAACGTGCCAGTCTTCCATGTGGACCAATAGTCTGCGCGGAGAAAAATCGCAGCTTGCTCTATAAGGCTATGTTCACACATTGTGTTTTGCAGCAATGAGAATGTGCTAAATGTTATTTGCTGCTTTTATGGTGAATGAAAGTAACTTTATTTAAGCATATACAGGCAAACTGTATACTCTGTCCCTCTGTTTGTTAATCAAAAGTTAGGATGTGTAATGAGTGACCTTCTATTATACTATACATAGAGCCAAACTGCTCAATCAATCACTTCCACTATACTATACATAGAGCTGAACTGCTCAATCATTGACTTCCATTATACTATATATAGAGCCAAAGTGCGCAATCATTAACTTCTATTATACTATACATAGAGCTGAACTGCTCAATCATTGACTTCCATTATACTATACATAGAGCCAAAGTGCGCAATCATTAACTTCTATTATACTATACATAGAGCCGAACTGCCCAATCATTCACTTCTATTATACTATACACAGAGCCAAACTGCTCAATCATTGACTTCCATTATAATATACATAAAGCCGAACTGCCCAATCATCGACTTCCATTACACTATATATAGAGCCAACGTGTACAATCACTGACTTCCATTATACTAATACATACAGCCGAACTATACAATCATTGACTTCTATTATACTATACACAGAGCCGAACTACTCAATCATTGACTTCTATTATACTATACATAGAGCCGAACTGCTCAATCATTGACTTGCATTATACTATACATAGAGCCGAATTGCTCAATTATTGACTTCTATTATACTATACATAGAGCCGAACTGCTCAATCATTGACTTCTATTATACTATACATAGAGCTCAACTGCTCAATCATTGACTTCCATTATACTATATATAGAGCCAAAGTGCACAATCATTAACTTGTATTATACTATACATAGAGCCGAACTACCCAATCATTCACTTCTATTATACTATACACAGAGCCAAACTGCTCAATCATTGACTTCCATTATAATATACATAAAGCCGAACTGCCCAATCATTGACTTCCATTACACTATATATAGAGCCAACGTGTCCAATCACTGACTTCCATTATACTAATACATACAGCCGAACTATCCAATCATTGACTTCTATTATACTATAAACAGAGCCGAACTGCTCAAACATTGACTTGTATTATACTATACATAGAGCTGAACTGCTCAATCATTGACTTCCAGTATACTATACATAGAGCCGAATTGCTCAATCATTGACTTGCATTATACTATACATAGAGCCGAATTGCTCAATCATTGACTTCCAGTATACTATACATAGAGCCGAATTGCTCAATCATTGACTTCCAGTATACTATATATAGAGCCGAACTGTTCATTCATGAACTTCCCTTATACTATAGAAAGAGTTGAACTGTGAAATCATTGACTTCCATTATATGCATTACTCGAGTTGAGCCCATCTGAGCATCTGACCTGTTTGACTCTAGTAATGAGCACCCGAGCATCGGAGTGATCACTCATTATGAGCACCGAGCTCTGTACTGCTCGCCCATCACTAATCCTCAGTACTGCCCTAGGCAGCTGCCTATAGCACCTGACCCTGGTTCTGGAACAGATTTACAGAATACAGGTTATATAATAGTGGCAAAAACTTTACTAACTATATTTTAATTTATGGGAAATACTAAAACTTTTAATTATTCCAATATTTTAAACTAACTACACTCTAATAGATATATGACAGATATTCTGGAGAAAAAAAAAAGAATTGTAAATGTGTAACATTTAATTAATGTATTTAATTAAATTGTGAAAATGCTCATAGATTCTTTGTTGTAATTAGTATTATTATTATCATTAATATTATTCATTTTAATGTTATTATTGCTTTATAATTATTAATAATAATTCTACTTTTATTATCAATTTTGCAATAATAATTATAATCACTTATTATTTTTATTATCACCATTACTATTATATGTTATTATTATTATTATTAGTTTTATTGTTATGATCATTTTTCTATTAAAAAATATTATTGTTATTATTATTATTATTATTATTATTATTTTTGTTATTACTACAATTTTTTACATTTTTTTTTATTCCAGTCCGCTCCCTGTTAGTTATGTTGTAGAGGAACACACACGCTGCTTGAGAATTGTCCCCATTGTCTGCGCTCCTCGCAGCCCGCACACCCAGGACAGTCACCTCTGACCCTGATCTGCTATGCTGGGAATGAGCGCACAAATTGATTATCGGTTTCCTTCAGCAGGACGAGTGTATGACAAAGAATTGATTGTCAATGTCACTTTTCAGCATTGTCCCTGACATCCATCCCGCTGCTGCATGTTAACTGTTAAATCCCCAGACAATAATAGAAATTAGAGTTGATCAAAGACATTCGCAGGACCCTTATCTACTGGCCAGGATGAGGGCTGTGACCTTCTTCCTACTACCTGAGGCATCCTTCTGACTAGTATGCCTAGTGCAGCTACACGACATCACAGGGCTTACTAATCAGAAGGGACGACACCGTAGCTCAGGTGCTCAGACAGTACTCGTAACTAGTGATGAGCGGGCACTACCATGCTCAGGTGCTCAGTACTCGTAACTAGTGATGAGCGGGCACTACCATGCTCGGGTGCTCAGTACTGGTAACTAGTGATGAGCGGGCACTACCATGCTCGGGTGCTCAGTACTGGTAACTAGTGATGAGCGGGCACTACCATGCTCGGGTGCTCAGTACTTGTAACTAGTGATGAGCGAGCACTACCATGCTCGGGTGCTCTGTACTTGTAACTAGTGATGAGCGGGCACTACCATGCTCAGGTGCTCAGTACTGGTAACTAGTGATGAGCGGGCACTACCATGCTCGGGTGCTCAGTACTGGTATCTAGTGATGAGCGGGCACTACCATGCTCAGGTGCTCAGTACTGGTAACTAGTGATGAGCGGGCACTACCATGCTCAGGTGCTCAGTACTGGTAACTGGTGATGAGCGGGCACTACCATGCTCGGGTGCTCAGTACTTGTAACTAGTGATGAGCGAGCACTACCATGCTCGGGTGCTCTGTACTTGTAACTAGTGATGAGCGGGCACTACCATGCTCAGGTGCTCAGTACTGGTAACTAGTGATGAGCGGGCACTACCATGCTCAGGTGCTCAGTACTGGTATCTAGTGATGAGCGGGCACCACCATGCTCGGGTGCTCAGTACTGGTAACTAGTGATGAGCGGGCACAACCATGCTCGGGTGCTCAGTACTCGTAACTAGTGATGAGCGGGCACTACCATGCTCGGGTGCTCTGTACTCGTAACTAGTGATGAGCGGGCACTACCATGCTCGGGTGCTCTGTACTCGTAACTAGTGATGAGCGGGCACTACCAGGCTCGGGTGCTCAGTACTCGTAACTAGTGATGAGCGGGCACTACCATGCTCGGGTGCTCAGTACTGGTAACTAGTGATGAGCGGGCACTACCATGCTCGGGTGCTCAGTACTGGTAACTAGTGATGAGCGGGCACTACCATGCTCGGGTGCTCAGTACTCGTAACTAGTGATGAGCGAACACTACCATGCTCGGGTGCTCAGTACTCATAACTAGTGATGAGCGGGCACTACCATGCTCAGGTACTCAGTATTCGTAACTAGTGATGAGCGGGCACTACCATGCTCAGGTACTCAGTATTCGTAACTAGTGATGAGTGAGCACTACCATGCTCGGGTGCTCGGTACTCATAACTAGTGATGAGTGAGTGTGGCGCCCCTGAGGCTTCCATCGCCACAGGTCATTGCACCCCATCCAGCGGTGTGATGCCCCATTCTGGGAGAGGAAGAGAGTGAACTCCGGTCCCCTGGTAAATCCACACTACACCCATTGCTAGGAACACACTGGGACCAGGGAAAGTGGCAGGCAACCCTCCCATGCTGCATGCTGGGAGGGGTCGTAAGACCCATCCCTGCTCCCATAGGGTGATAGCTTAGCAACTGGGGAGGTGGGAGGAGCCATCTGAGAGCAGACAAAGGGAGGAAGGTCAAGTTTAGTCAGTTGAAGAAGGAGAACGAGAGAAAGTGGGGAAGGAGGAGGAGAAGAGAAAGGAAAGAAAGCTCCAAGTCAGTCAGGAGCTGAAAGGAAAGAAAGAGACGCTTCCTGGTGAAGATCCTGGGACTCAGAGGGTCCAGGTGACACCAAGCAGAGAACAGAAGGGGTCCCAGGGCCACGGGTAGTCTGTAGAGCTGCGGTGGCCTGTTCCACAGTAACACCGGTGGAGGGATCAAGCTGCGACAGGGGACGGTCCCTAGAAACTGGAGGAGTGCAAAATCATCTCCAAACAGTAAAAACCGAGGCTCAGGGAACGTTGTAGACTCCCCAGGGCCAGAACCCATAGCAGACTTCCAGAAAAGGGGTAATCAGCCGACAGGTGACCCCCCCAGCCTGGAGGCTGTAGTGGAGGCCAAGCCAGGTCCATCCTAACAAAGGCAAGGCTAAGGAAGACAGCTGAAGAAGGAGACACTAAAGAGAAGGGTACCGGCTTTCACTCTCAGAATCACCCAGAAACAGCGGAGGTCCCTGACAGTGGTCCCAGCAGTCCAAGGGTCCCTACAGCTGTGACAAGAAGTGTGAGTAAAGAACTTGAACTGCACCCTTGAAGTGGTCTCTGTTATTTCAGCTGCATAAACACTCACAAGCACCAACTGTGCCCCGGGCATTGCTCCACCTGTGGGGAGCAGTACCACCATTGCTGCCATATCATCCCCCGGAGGCCTCATACAGCAGCGGCGGCTTAATAGCCGCATACCACAGGTGGCGTCACGAACACAAACTTTATTCACTAAGCCACATATTCAACTGACACCCACCAGGGCCACGGAGCCGGGCTCAGCCACCACTGACTACCACCGGACTAGTCCGGCCCGGCACCGGGTGTCCCATAGCCCTGGGGTGGGGCGAGTCACAGGCACTACCACACTCGTGTGCTTGGTACACGTAACCGTACATGATAATGCCCGCTCATCACTAGTTACCAGTACTGAGCACCCGAGCATGGTAGTGCCCGCTCATCACTAGTTACCAGTACTGAGCACCTGAGCATGGTAGTGCTCGCTCATCACTAGTTACCAGTACTGAGCACCTGAGCATGGTAGTGCCCGCTCATTACTAGTTACCAGTACTGAGCACCTGAGCATGGTAGTGCCCGCTCATTACTAGTTACCAGTACTGAGCACCTGAGCATGGTAGTGCCCGCTCATTACTAGTTACGAGTACTGAGCACCCGAGCATGGTAGTGCCCGCTCATCACTAGTTACCAGTACTGAGCACCCGAGCATGGTAGTGCCCGCTCATCACTAGTTACCAGTACTGAGCACCTGAACATGGTAGTGCCCGCTCATCACTAGTTACCAGTACTGAGCACCCGAGCATGGTAGTGCCCGCTCATCACTAGTTACCAGTACTGAGCACCCGAGCATGGTAGTGCTCGCTCATCACTAGTTACCAGTACTGAGCACCCGAGCATGGTAGTGCCCACTCATCACTAGTTATGAGTACAGAGCACCCGAGCATGGTAGTGCCCACTCATCACTAGTTATGAGTACAGAGCACCCGAGCATGGTAGTGCCCGCTCCTCACTAGTTACGAGTACTGAGCACCTGAGCATGGTAGTGCCCGCTCATAACCCAGACTATATGTGGATTCTGATATTTCAGCACAAAAATGCAAAACAAAAATGTCTAAAAACCAGAAGCTGGAGCAGAGATTCCTTAAATTATTAAAACATTATATTAATATTTTATTTGACACATGCACAAAAAGTTTACAAACTTTTTTGAGAGAGCGGTCCAAACATCCAGAATATTTCATAATCCGGAATTAAGAATGTTGAAAGGTATTAAAAACCTAAAACAAAACAATTCTCTACTTCTTCCGGTGATGCAGCCCTAATGCTCCAGCAGTTCTCCACATTTGGTATACAAATGGCCCTCATGTGACCAGTGCAGCCAATCAGTGGCCACATTGGTCATGTGTCACCTCTCAGCTCTTGGGATTGGCTGCAGCAGTCACATTGTGTCCAATAGGAGCATTAGAGGTGGATTGGAGGAGCAAAGAGGAGTTGGAACACTTCTTTAACGCGGGGTACTATTAAGGTGTCCTATATTTAATTTTTCGGGCTTCCTAGATAGTTATGTATGAAAATCTCCATTTGTAACCCACTGTCAGTGATAATATAGGATTCTTTGCCTGAACATCTGCTTCCACTATAGGGGTCAGGAAGGCTATACATTATTCCCGGTCAATAATGGGATTCTAAAGGGTCGGAAGCACTGACACCCCCCTTCTGTCCCCAGGGGACGCTTCTCACATAACCAGTTAAAACACAAAACGCGCTAGCCTCCTAGACGGGAATGCGTTAATACCATATGTTGCAGTGTCGCAGATACCGGTGGGATTTATAGAGAAGAGTACATTATTTGTGAGCGCGCCTTAAAGTGGAAACCAGCAAAAAAATGCAAGTTTAGCAAAAAAAGATGCGCGCGCTGAGGTTCACTCCGCTATTAAGATGAATTGCAGGCAGCGGAAGGGAAAATTGATTCTAATATTGTTAGCCTCGCAAATAAAGACAGTGACTGTGTAAGTAAAAAAAAAGGCTCAAAAGGCATAAAAACCCCAAATATCATTGATCTATAAAGAGCTTCCAGCAGAACGGCTCCCCCCCGCCCCCCCCACCCCCGTTCTGCACTCGGATTGTTAATTAATACGGGTGATAGACATCAAGACAATGAATTCATTTACATTCCAATCAGTGGCAATCGATGCGGCTCCTCAACGACCCAACGGCTGGAAGAAAATAGCGTTTTGACTTTTTTTTTTTAACATTAGTATGTTACATGGCGCTCATTAGACAAGCAAATCAACCTCCTCATTGCACAGAAAAGACGTGTAATGCCCTGTGGTCTCCTAGGGATGCAGAGAATATTTCTGATTTTGTATTAAATATTCACTATATTGTAGAAGGTGCTGTTACTCCAGAATACCGCAGATCAATCTATTCACAGTCACACTGACTCTGCAGCTCCTGCACCTCCCCATCACTGGACACTGTTATTATCAGCACTTTTGTTTTCAACTTCAGTAGTACATCCCAATCAGATTTAGGTTTTCTATCCCTATCTGTAATTATGAGCTGTTCGCCCTGACCTCCTATCCCTACGCTGTGAAAATGTAAAAATGGCTGCTGCTTTCCCTGCACTCAGCTTTTATAGTGGTTGTGATTGTCCCTCCTGATCTCTGCCCTCAGCTTTTATGGTGGCTGTGATTATCCCTACTGATCCCTGACCTCAGCTTTTATAGTGGCTGTGATTGTCCCTACTGATTTCTGCCCTCAGCTTTTATAGTGGCTTTGATTGTCCCTCCTGATCTCTGCCCTCAGCTTTTATAGTGGCTGTGATTGTCCCTCCTGATCTCTGCCCTCAGCTTTTATAGTGGCTGTGATTGTCCCTCCTGATCTCTGCCCTCAGCTTTTATAGTGGCTTTGATTGTCCCTCCTGATCCCTGCCCTCAGGTTTTATAGTGGCTGTGATTGTCCCTCCTGATCCATACCCTCAGCTTTTATAGTGGCTTTGATTGTCCCTCCTGATCCCTGCCCTCAGGTTTTATAGTGGTTGTGATTGTCCCTCCTAATCCCTGCCATCAGCTTTTATAGTGGCTATGATTGTCCCTCCTGATCCCTGCCCTCAGCTTTTATAGCGGCTGTGATTGTCCCTCCTGATCCATGCCCTTAGCTTTTATAGTGGCTGTGATTGTCCCTCCTGATCCCTGCCCTCGGCTTTTATAGTGGCTGTGATTGTCCCTCCTTATCCCTGACCTCAGCTTTTATAGTGGCTGTGATTGTCCTTCCTGATCCGTGCCCCCAGCTTTTATAGCGGCTGTGATTGTCTCTCCTGATCCGTGCCCTCAGCTTTTATAGTGGCTGTGATTGTCCCTCCTGATCCCTGTCCTCAGGTTTTATAGTGGTTGTGATTGTCCCTCCTAATCCCTGCCTTCAGCTTTTATAGTGGCTATGATTGTCCCTCCTGATCCTTGCCTTCAGCTTTTTTAGTGGCTGTGATTGACCCTCCTAATCCCTCCCTACAGCTTTTTATAGTGGCTGTGATTGTCCCTCCTGATCCTTGCCCTCAGCTTTTTATAGTGGCTGTGATTTTCCCTCCTAATCCCTGCCCTCAGCTTTTATAGTGGCTGTGATTGTCCCTCCTGATCCTTGCCCTCCAGCTTTTATAGTGGCTGTGATACACCCTCCTGATTGCCTGCGCAGGTCCATGTGATGCTATAGCTGCAAGGAATTATGGGAAAGCCTGAGTTGCCACACTTGACCTCATGTGAGCCCACCACTGCTTGGTAAAATCTGAGTGAAATGGCACTGGTTATTATTTTAAGAGATCTGTGCAAATCAGAATAGAAATTGTTCAAATCCACCAGGATCTGAGATTTTAATCTTCAAATCGTTTCACAACTGATCAATTCATTCATCTCTAATCAATATGGGATCCTTTGCGAGCAGTATTGGGCCCTCTTTGTTTTAACGGGAACCTGACAGCTTTTTCCTTTGTAAACCGTTGCCACCTTGTTAGTAGCCATTTTTTCCCCTCCTTCTCTACAAACCCTCTTTATAGCACTTCAGCATATCTTGAAAGAAAAAGTTTGACATTGATCTTATTTGACATTCACAACTGATCGATGGGATCATCTGTAATCAATATGAGATTTCTTGGGAGCAGTATTGGACCCTCTTCTTTTTAATGGGAACCTGACAGCTTTTTCCTTTGTAAACCGTTGCCACCATGTTAGTAGCCATTTTCCTCCCTCCATCTCTACAAGCCCTCTCTATAGCACTTCAGCATATCTTGGAAAAAAAGTTTGACATTGATCTTATTTGACATTCACAACTGATCGATGGGATCATCTGTAATCAATATGAGATTTCTTGGGAGCAGTATTGGGCCCTTTTCTTTTTAAAGGGAACCTGACATCAGGTTTTCCTTTGTAAACCATTGCCACCATGTTAGTAGCCATTTTTTCCCTCCTTCTCTACAAGCCATCTCTATAGCACTTCAGCATATCTTGAAAGAAAAAGTTTGACATTGATCTTATTTGACATTCACAACTGATTGATGGGATTATCTGTAATCAATATGAGATTTCTTGGGAGCAGTATTGGACCCTCTTCTTTTTAAAGGGAACCTGACATCAGATTTTTCCTTTGTAAACCGTTGCCACCATGTTAGTAGCCATTTTTTTCCCTCCTTCTCTACAAACCCTCTTTATAGCACTTCAGCATATCTTGAAAGAAAAAGTTTGACATTGATCTTATTTGACATTCACAACTGATCGATGGGATAATCTCTAATCAATATAAGATTTCTTGGGAGCAGTATTGGGCCCTCTTCTTTTTAAAGGGAACCTGACATCAGATTTTTCCTTTGTAAAACATTGCCACCATGTTAGTAGCCATTTTTTTCCCTCCTTCGTTACAAACCCTCTTTATAGCACTTCAGCATATCTTGAAAGAAAAAGTTTGACATTGATCTTATTTGACATTCACAACTGATCGATGGGATAATCTCTAATCAATATGAGATTTCTTGGGAGCAGTATTGGGCCCTCTTCTTTTTAAAGGGAACCTGACATCAGATTTTTCCTTTGTAAACCATTGCCACCATGTTAGTAGCCATTTTTTCCCTCCTTCTCTACAAGCCCTCTCTATAGCACTTCAGCATACCTTGAAAAAAAAATATTATAGTACAGTAATGAGCACTAAGCAGTCCAAAAGGGGAATAGATGAAAATCCAGCAGGAAAGCTACCTATACGAATGAATACTGACATCAGGAACAATAGAAAGTCAGGGAACCTTCTGCACAGCCACACACTGTGACCTTCTATGGCCAGAAACCACACGACTGTCACCCGTGACACCCTCTCAAGCCATGTGGTCCATTCACAGTAATAACAGTAGATGAGCGCATTACTAATTGTGCAATTTCTTAATCTCCGAGCAGTTTCTAGGTGGAGGAATTGTCAATTCTTGAAGTTCGTCTGCACTGTATTTCTATAATGGGAAAAAAAGGGAAGGAAATCTAGGGCATAAAGCTTATTATAAAGGCTTTACGTTACGTGCGATGGGTCAAAAGTGCAGAAGTTGCAGAGAAAGCGTCGATATTTCCAGTATTTCGCAGGCAGGGACATGTTTTTACAGCACAGCGTCTCCAGATCCCGTGGTAATAGACCCTCTACATCAAGGATGACAAGTGGACTGGCTAATTTATATTTTCCTATAAGGATTCATGGAGAGCACCAAGCCCAAACGTGCGGCATGATAACCTCCGAGACGCTGAATATTCATGGTAAACACTGGCTTCCTGTAAGTTCGGAGTGCGATTCCCCTGATATTCTGCCTCTTCTACTAATTTTCCTTCCTTGAATAATCGTGTTCTGGTGAAAGGAGACAATGTAGAGAGTAAATGAAGAAATATGTGTTCTCGAGAACACAGAATTCGGAATCGCAACGCTTATATTTACAATATTCGGAATAAAAAGACCAAAAATAATGGACGACCATCTTCACTTATCTCTGAGGGCCACTGGTTCTGGATTCTTATAGGCAATGCTCCATGGGAAATAAATGCAAATTAGCCCTCCTGTAGAAGGAAGGAAACGGTCCCTCTAGAGCCACCTGTAAAGTCCCCGAAACAGCTGTCTACAGATGGATTTATGCATTGGTTAATATTTCCAGACGTGAGAGCTACATCGAAAGCCTCCTTTGTCCTGATGAGAACTCAGAAGCAGCTGCTATGGAAGGGTTTATGGTTTGGTTAACAAACAAAGAATAACAGTATCCATGAGAGGAGCTACATCAAAGACCCCCAAAATCCCGACGAGATTCCCGAAACAGCTGTCTACGGTTGCATTTGGAAGAAGGTGCTCTGGTCAGATGAAACCAAAATCGAACTATTTGGACACATATGTTTGGCATAAAAGCAACACAGCTCATCACCCTGAACACACCATCCCCACTGTCATACATGGTGGTGGCAGCATCATGATCTGGGCCTGCTCTTCTTCAGTATGGACAGGGAAGATGGTTAAAATTGATGGGAAGATGGATGGAGCCAAATACAGTACCATTCTTGAAGAAAACCTGTTGAAGTCTACAAAAGACCTGAGACTGGGGCAAAGAGACAAAACATAAAGCAAAATCTACAATGGAATGGTTCACAAATAAACATATCCAGGTGTTAGAATGGCCAAGTCACAGTCCAGACCTGAACCTAATCGAGAACCTGTGGAAAGAGCTGAAAACTGCTGTTCACAAACGCCTCCATCCAACCTCACACAGCTCCAGCTGTTTACAAAGGAAGAATGGGCGAGAATTTCAGTCTCTCCATGTGCAAAACTGATAGACACATACCGCAAGAGACTGCAGCTGTAATCGCAGCAAAAGGTGGCGCTACAAAGTATTCACTTAAAGGGTATGAATAATATTGCACACCCCAATTTTCAGTTATTTATTTTTTAAAAAAGTAAAAAATAAGCAATAAATTTTGTTCATCTTCACAATTGTGTCCACTTGTTGTTGATTCTTCACCAGAACATTAACATTTTTATCTTTATATTTGAAGCCTGAAATGTGGGAAAAAGTTGAAAAATTCAAAGGGGCTGAATACTTTCGCAAGGCACTGTATATACTCAAGCTGAATCTCTTTAAAGGGTCTCTATCAGAACAAAATGACTGTTCAAACCAAGCACATGTGCTCCAAACACCCTTCTCATGGATGAACACTTCAGCACAACTTCCCACCTACTTGTTTTCCATCTATCTCTACCCTCCTCTTCATGGATTGACAGGTCTGGCTTTAAAAACTGCTTTGATCTGATTGATCACTCCACTTGTGTTTGGTTTGGACAGTCATTTTCTGTTGACACACTCCCTTTAATAAGAACCAGTACCACACAGAAATTGCACTACATTTTCTAAATCAATGCCCTTTCCCATACTAATGAGGTGCAAGTAACTTGAAAAAAATTGAACTGACGAGGAGCAAGTAACCTGAAAAAAGTTGTACTGATGAGGAGCAAGTAACCTGAAAAAAGTTGTACTGATGAGGAGCAAGTAACCTGAAAAAAGTTGTACTGATGAGGAGCAAGTAACCTGAAAAAAGTTGTACTGATGAGGAGCAAGTAACCTGAAAAAAGTTGTACTGATGAGAAGCAAGTAACCTGAAAAAAGTTGTACTGATGAGGAGCAAGTAACCTGAAAAACGTTGTACTGATGAGGAGCAAGTAACCTGAAAAAAAGTTGAACAGATGAGGAGCAAGTGACCCGAAAAAACTTGTACTGATGAGGAGCAAGTAACCTGAAAAAAGTTGTACTGATGAGGAGCAAGTAACCTGAAAAAAGTTGTACTGATGAGGAGCAAGTAACCTGAAAAAAATTGGACTCATGAGGAGCAAGTAACCTGAAAAAAGTTGCACTGATGAGGAGCAAGTGACCTGAAAAAAGTTGTACTAATGAGGTGCAAGTAACGTGAAAAAAGTTGAACTGACGAGGAGCAAGTTACCGAAAAAAGTTGTACTGATGAGGAGCAAGTTACCTGAAAAAAATTGTACAGATGAAGACAGTAACCTGAAAAACCTTGAACTGTTGAAGAGGAAGTAAACTGAAAAACGTTTTAATGATGATGAGCAAGTAACCTGAAAAAAGTTGTACTGATGGGGAGCAAGTAACCTGAAAAAAGTTGTACTGATGAGGAGCAAGTAACCTGAAAAAAGTTGTACTGATGAGGAGCAAGTAACCTGAAAAAAGTTGTACTGATGGGGAGCAAGTAACCTGAAAAAAGTTGTACTGATGAGGAGCAAGTAACCTGAAAAAAGTTGTACTGATGAGGAGCAAGTAACCTGAAAAAAGTTGTAATGATGAGGAGCAAGTAACCTGAAAAAAGTTGTACTGATGAGGATCAAGTAACCTGAAAAAAGTTGTACTGATGGGGAGCAAGTAACCTGAAAAAAGTTGTACTGATGGGGAGCAAGTAACCTGAAAAAAGTAGTACTGATGAGGAGCAAGTAACCTGAAAAAAGTTGTACTGATGGGGAGCAAGTAACCTGAAAAAAGTTGTAATGATGAGGAGCAAGTAACCTGAAAAAAGTTGTACTGATGAGGATCAAGTAACCTGAAAAAAGTTGTACTGATGGGGAGCAAGTAACCTGAAAAAAGTTGTACTGATGAGGAGCAAGTAACCTGAAAACGTTTTACTGATGAGGAGCAAGTAACCTTAAAAAAGTAGTACTGATGAGGAGCAAGTGACCTGAAAAAAGTTGTACTGATGAGGAGCAAGTAACCTGAAAAAAAGTTGTACTGATGAGGAGCAAGTAACCTGAAAAACGTTTTACTGATGAGAAGCAAGTGACCTGAAAAAACTTGTACTGATGAGGAGCAAGTAACCTGAAAAAAGTTGCAGTGATGAGGAGCAAGTAACCTGAAAAACATTGAACTGATGAGGAGCAAGTTACCTGAAAAAAAGTTGAACAGATGAGGAGCAAGTGACCCGAAAAAAAGATGTACTGATGAGGAGCAAGTGACCTGAATTTTTTTTTTTAGTGATGAGGCGACAGTAACCTGGAAAACGTTGCACTGATGAGGAGCAAGTAACCTGAAAAAGTTTTACTGATGAGGGGCAAGTAACCTGAGCAAAGTTGGACTGATGAGGAGCAAGTAACCTTAAAAAAGTTGAACTGATTAAGGGCAAGTAACTTGCAAAATGCTGAATTGATAAGATGTAAGTAACCTGAGATAAGTTGAACAGATGAGGAGCAAGTGACCTGAAAAAAAGATGTACTGATGAGGAGCAAGTGACCTGAAAAAAGTTGAACTGATGAGCAAAAACATAATAAAGAAATTAAAATAATAAATAAAATATCAACACATAATATAAGAGTAAAAAGTAAAAAATAATAACAAAAATATAATAATAATAGACTGAAAATAATACTACTACTACTACTACTACTACTACTACTACTACTACTACTACTAATAATAATAATAATAATAATAATAATAATAATAATATAAAGTGGAACATATAAAATAAATAAATAATACTAAAAGTATAAATAATAATAATAATAATAATAATAATAATGTATGAAATTTGAGCTAATTCATGCTTTTTTTGCATTGCTATCTCATGATAAAATATTGATGGTGTTGACACCATTTCCCAGCACTGGCTCACAGGGGCCATATACGTTCTGTATCTATTTCCAAAACCTCCGAATTCCCTGTAACAGGACGCTGCCAATATCTGATCCATTTGTGAATGTTTTAGGAGGCCGCGCTTAGAATTCACGGTCACGGGTCTGCACTATATCTGTCACATAGAGGGAACACATCCATGCTCTGAGACGATCTCCTGAATCGTAAACTGCCTAAATCTTAAAAATAAATAAATAAAATAATAAATAATACATAACATATATATATATTTCTTTGGCCGCTATATGAATATACAGGGCAGAGAATATATAATTTATTAGGCTGCAGTCGTAAGCCGACGCTTCCCAAGTCTTCATAGCTGGAAGGCGGTAATGATAGTCACTAATGTCCGTGAGTGAGTGTCCACAGGAAAGGTCGAAGGTGCTTTTAAGCTCTATTAAATTTTTTATGTCCACCCAGATGGTCAGGGTAGGAAGTAATAAATTCTGATTGATTGGGCATGTTATAGTCAGGACGTGAGGGATGAGAAGCCACCATGGAGGGTTCCAGGTCACTTGAAGTCATTTATTTTGACTGTTCTGAATGCTACGATTTCTTAGAAAGCTCAGACATTGGGAAGAAATTAAGCCCAAGATATGGATTTGGTTCAACGTTCTAGTAGGCAAGTTCTAAACTTAGACCTTGTGTCATGGGAAGGGACATCACAAGTGTCAATGATGAGTCGCATATTATATAGTCATGTTGAGTCAATATCGAGTCTATGAATTCACATGGAACCATACGAGGATAAGGCACAACAAGCCTTGTAGGCTCAACATATCAGAAAGCTAAGCCTTAGAGGACTAAGTCTATATTTTCACTGCCTATAATGTCCATGCATCTCCCTCCGATACCCTAACCCAACCCTGATGAGATCACCATGTCCTACCATGTCCCACAACTATTAGCTTCTGCAGTCCATGTAGGCCCTTCATGTTCTCAATCCACCCTTGGGACTGAGGACATGAAGGGCCTACATGGACTGCAGAACGTGAAGGGCCTACAATTTAAGTTACCCTAAGTAAGTATTACACAGGCCAGTTCTGCCACTGCTATGGCACCTCGAGAGAATGGTGATCAGCAAAGAACTGGGTACGTTGGAGAAATTACCGCTCCAGTTACGCCAAGCTGTTAGGGTAACTTGAATGAAGAATAAAGGTGTCCAAACATTATGCCACTGCACACCATAGTCCTGAGAGTAGGTCCGATATGATATTCCCTTAAACAGGACTCTTCATGGTGGTCTGCAGACCAACCTCCGGCTATCATTGCCTCCAGAACAATAGTTGGTCTCATCACTAAATAGGACAGACCTCCACTCCAGCCTCCATTACTGTCTTGCTGTGCACAATGATGGCGTCTGAGAGCCATGACGTGAGGTCGATGAACACCTGTATCTGGACGTCTGGCTCATAGCCCAATGTCTTGCAAACACTTTGCAGAACTTGCAGGACAAAATGGATCAATCATGGCGTTAGTTGTCCGGCCATGTCTCCAAACTGTCCAAGGAGCCATTTTTCATGACTACAATGCCAAGCCACATGTTCCTCCTGCTACTATGAGCAGCCTACATGACGTAAACGTGATCTCTTGAAATGCATCGTCTCCAATCGAGCAGATCTCTACATCACTGGTCAGTAATTACAAAGGAGCTGCCAGAAGTGAATCTTGATGATTTGCCAAAGTGCAATCAGCGGCTGAACCTTCACGAGGCAACCACTAATAACCTCATACTCCACACTGAACAAATCAAGATGTTTTGTAATTTCTATTTCCATTTATCGTTATTAGGATTTCAGTAACATCTCCATCTATCCTGTGATCTCCATACGTCCATGACAATTTATTCTTGGTGTTACAATTACACCACTAACGAGACTATCTATCTAGCTATCTATCTATCCATCCAAACTTCCATCCATCCATCCACCCACCCACCCACCCACCCACCCACCCATCCAAACTTCCATCCATCCACCCACCCACCCATCCATCCATCCATCCATCCATCCACCCACCCATCCATCCATCCATCCATCCATCCATCCACCCACCCATCCATCCATCCATAGGCAGACAAACCACATTGACCCAGTAGGTTGAGGAGAGCACTGGAAGCTTGAAAGAGATTTCCACTACTTTTCCATTGATGGCCTATTCTTAAGGTGGCTTTACATGCTGCGTTCTCGTTAGTTGTGCGACACGCCCAGGTCGTGTGTACGACTTGTCCACATCGCTGTTTGGCTATTTTCAGGTCGTTACCTAGCGGTCACACGGAACGTCCCCGTGCTACCTCACCAACGACACCATATCGTCCCACGATCTTGTGAAGCTCCTAGCTTGTCGTGTGGTCAGCGTCACACAACATACATTCCAACAATGCCATCCCCGACCGTCTTTGCAATTGATGCATCCACCTCCGCAAGTGATATATGATAAGGCAGAATTTGGATATGCACGCACGCCCGCATCGTTGATGACGCACGCATCAGCGATATTATTTGTCGTTACATGAGTGTCATACGTATCGATATGCACATTAACATGATCAATCGCCGACTTTCGGCAACAACTTCCAGCGATAATTGGGAAGGGAACCCCATGTCAACGGTTAACGATTTTGAACGTTTTTGCGACGATTTGAAATCGCTCATAGGTGTCACACGCAACGACGACGCTAAAGATGCCTCACAAATTCCGTGACCCCAACGACATCGCTTAAGCAATATCGTAGTGTGTAAAGCCACCGTTAGAATAGGTAATCAATGGTTGATTGGGTCCGACACCCCACATCCCCGTTGATTAGTTGTTCTTGATCCTAACAGTGGGAGCAGGAAGCCGGAAATGCTCAGTTCCCGGAGCTGCCCCTTCTTCTGGTCCAGGCCACGGCCGGGTACTGCACATTCACCTCGTATTCAGATCAATAGGAGCCAGTGTGAAGAACCCAACTGCGGCCGCTATCGGAAGACAGGGCAGCTCCGGAACTGAGCATTTCAGCCACCAGTTGCTCGTGGCATCACAGAAAACAGCTGATCATCTGGGGTACCGGATGTTGGACCTGATCAGACATTGATGAGCTATCCTAAGGATGCTACTGGTGGCACCGACAAGTGCTGATCGGCTGGGGTACCGGATGTTGGACCTGATCAGACATTGATGAGCTATCCTAAGGATGCTACTGGTGGCACCGACAAGTGCTGATCGGCTGGGGTACCGGATGCTGGACCTGATCAGACATTGATGAGCTATCCTAAGGATGCTACTGGTGGCACCAACAAGTGCTGATCGGCTGGGGTACCGGATGTTGGACCTGATCAGACATTGATGAGCTATCCTAAGGATGCTACTGGCGGCACCGACAAGTGCTGATCGGCTGGGGTACCGGATGTTGGACCCCATCAGACATTGATGAGCTATCCTAAGGATGCTACTGGCGGCACCAAGAACGTCTGATCGATTGTGGTACCGGATGCTGGATCTGATCAGACATTGATGACCTGTCCTAAGGATGCTGCTGGCGGCACCAAGAACGTCTGATCGATTGTGGTACCGGATGCTGGATCTGATCAGACATTGATGACCTATCCTAAGGATGCTGCTGGCGGCACCGAGAACGGCTGATTGGCTGAGGTGCCGGATGTTGGACCCTATCAGACAATGATGACCTATCCTGGGGATAGGCCATCAATGTAAATGGACAACCCCTTTAAGGCAACTTCCTCTTGTTTATTACATTGTATGTAAAGAGCTCAGCCCAAAATATCCTGGACTCTTCTTGCTCCGAGGTCTCCGGTGTCCGCACAGTACATGTATCTATCATCAGACATAGTTGCATTAGGTTGGCAGAACCACTATCCCCTTAATAATCTCTCTCTCGATCTCCTAGAATCAGAAACTTTCTTGCAGCCGAGACTCTGAGCCTCTTGTGAGCGCAGAACAGCGAAGGCTCATAGACACAAAGAAGGATTATTCGCAGGAATCTACTGTCTCCTACAGGCCGCGCCGCCTCTGCCATTTACAGGTGCAGAAAACATCAGCTCGGCGGCTGCAGAACCAGTCTATGGGCATCAGTCTGGATACCAACACATGAGCTCAGCACCAGCAACTGCAGGGTTAACCAAAATAACTCTTTATATTCCACTAAATCTTTTATAAATTGCTAATTAAACTAATAAACTTGTATAAGAACCCCCAGAAACCAGAATCATTATTGATGTTAATTTTATTATATATTTTTATTGTTTCTTTTTATTATTTTTTGCTCTATTTTTTGTTTATTTCATTCCCTTTTTTAATTTTTTTTTATATTATAATTTTTTTCTTTATTTTATTCTTTTTTTATGTTTCTTTCTATATATTATTATTTATCGCTCTTTTTTATTTTATTTATTATATTTTTCTTTTTATATATTATTATTTCTCGCTCTATTATTTTTTTTAATTTTATTCTTTTTTATGTTTCTTTCTATATATTATTATTTCTCGCTCTATTATTTTTTTATTTTATTATTTTTTATCACATTATTTCTTTTTTTTATATTATTTCTTGTTCTATTATATATTTTTATTTTATCCTTTTTTATTATATATTTTTCTTTTTTTTATAATATTTTTTGCTCTATTATATTTTCTAGTTTATTTTATCCTTTTTTACTATTTTTTTTTCTTTTTATATATTATTATTTCTCGCTCTATTATTTTTCTTATTTTATTATTTATCACATTATTTCTCTTTTTATATTATTATTTCTTGTTCTATTATGTATTTTTTATTTTATAATTTTGTATTATATATTTTTTTCTATTATTATTTTTTGCTCTATTATATTTTCTGGTTTATTTTATCCTTTTTTTACTATATTTTTTTCTTTTTATACATTTTCTCGCTCTGTTATTTTTCTTATTTATTATTTTTTATTACATTATTTCTTTTTTTTATATTATTATTTCTTGTTCTCTCATACATTTTTTATTTTATCCTTTTTTATTATAGATTTGTCTTTTTTTATATTATTTTTTGCTCTATTATATTTTTTGGTTTATTTTATCCTTTTTTTATTATATTTTTTCTTTTTATATATTACTATTTCTCGCTCTATTATTTTTCTTATTTTATTATTTTTATCACATTATTTCTTTTTTTATATTATTATTTCTTGTTTTATTATATATTTTATCCTTTTTTATTATATATTTTTTCCTATTTTTATTTTTTGCTCTATTATATTTTCTGGTTTATTTTCTTTTTTTTATTATTGTTTTTCTTTTTTTATATTATTATTTCTTGTTCTATTATCCTTTTTTATTATAGATTTTTTCCTATTATTATTTTTTGCTCTATTATATTTTCTGGTTTATTTTACTTTTTTATTATAGTTTTTTTATATTTTATTATTTTTTTATTACATTTTTTTCTTTTTTTATATTATTTCTTGCTCTATTATATTTGTTTGTTTTATTATTTTTTATTACATTTGTTTCTTTTTTTACATTATTATTTCTTGCACTATTACATCTTTTGTTTGTTTTATCCTTTTATCCTTTTTTTTATAATATTTTTTCTTTAAATAATTTTTTATTTTTTTCATTTTTTTATTGCCCCCCCCCCCAAAAAAAAAATAATATAAAAAATTAAAAAATAAATCCTGTTTTTTTTGCCCAGGGAGCTGTGAGTTTCACTATCCAGCCCCATTAATTATGGGATTAATTATGGGATTATCCTCATCTCAGACCTTATCCCCCGATCACACAATAAAGATATAAACGACTTAATCTGGCCAATAATAAATCCAATTTAAATCTGCGCCAATTCCAGGCGCGCTCGTACTGGGAGCGACTAATCCCAGTTCACAAAACGTCTGAAGGGTCCATGCCCCCTTTTCTATCACTATAATTCAGGAGGGGGCCGCACACTTCGGAGACGCTCCTCATTTCTCCCTAATAGTCATTTCTTTACTAAAAAAAAAAAAATAGCTGTTAAATAGATTGTGAATTTGCAATGTGTTGGTTGAGTAACCTCATCTTGTGGAAAAATGATTATACAGCAATGTGGAGGGAGAGAGAAGAGGAGGGGAGGGGGGAAAAGGGGAAGATTTACAGCTCGGAGCGAACGAAAGGGGGTTCAGCCTGTAGAGGATCGGGGAGGGGGGAGCTCCCTGCAAAAGAAATGATTGGCTGCTGTCAGCCAGTGTCCATGATGATGGAGGGGATGCAGCAGAGCTGAGTTTGGCAGCTGCTGTTCCTTTGCTTTGGATCTTTTTTTCTACAGGCAAAAGACTATTCCAAAGGTTCCATTGTATAATGATATTATCTAATACAGGGAGGATACATTGTATCGGCAGAAGCTGGTAATACACATGTGAGCAGAGGACCTGGATGAATTAGATAGATCTGCCTGGAGCAAATTGCAGGAAAGGTGCAGCTCCATCCTGACAGTGTGCACTGGATCATACACACACAGGTCCATCCTGACTGTGTGCACTGGATCATACACACACAGGTCCATCCTGACAGTGTGCACTGGATCATACACACACAGGTCCATCCTGACAGTGTGCACTGGATCATACACACACAGGTCCATCCTGACAGTGTGCACTGGATCATACACACACAGGTCCATCCTGACAGTGTGCACTGGATCATACACACACAGGTCCATCCTGACTGTGTGCACTGGATCATACACACACAGGTCCATCCTGACAGTGTGCACTGGATCATACACACACAGGTCCATCCTGACAGTGTGCACTGGATCATACACACACAGGTCCATCCTGACTGTGTGCACTGGATCATACACACACAGGTCCATCCTGACAGTGTGCACTGGATCATACACACACAGGTCCATCCTGACTGTGTGCACTGGATCATACACACACAGGTCCATCCTGACTGTGTGCACTGGATCATACACACAGAGGTCCATCCTGACAGTGTGCACTGGATCATACACACACAGGTCCATCCTGACAGTGTGCACTGGATCACACACACACAGGTCCATCCTGACTGTGTGCACTGGATCATACACACACAGGTCCATCCTGACTGTGTGCAATGGATCATACACACACAGGTCCATCCTGACAGTGTGCACTGGATCATACACACACAGGTCCATCCTGACAGTGTGCACTGGATCATACACACACAGGTCCATCCTGACAGTGTGCACTGGATCATACACACACAGGTCCATCCTGACTGTGTGCACTGGATCATACACACACAGGTCCATACTGACTGTGTGCACTGGATCATACACATAAAGGTCCATCCTGACTTTGTGCCCTGGCCCCTGGATTATAAACATACAGGTCCATCCTGACTTGTGTGCACTGAATTATACACATACAAGTCCATCTTGACTGTGTGCACTGGATTATACACACACAGGTCCATCCTGACTGTGTGCACTGGATTATACACACACAGGTCCATCCTGTGTGCACTGGATCATACACATACAAGTCCATTCTGACTGTGTGGACTGGAGCTTACACATACAGGTCCATGTTCACTGTGTGCCCTGGATTAGATACATACAGGTCGATCCTTACTGTGTGCACTGGATTAGACACATACCGGTCCATCCTGACTGTGTGCACTGGATCAGACACATACAGGTTAATTCTGACTGTGTGCACTGGACCATACACATACAGGTCCATCCTGACAGTGTGCACTGGATCATACACACACAGGTCCATCCTGACAGTGTGCACTGGATCATACACACACAGGTCCATCCTGACTGTGTGGACTGGATCATACACAAACAAGTCCATCCTGACTGTGTGGACTGGATCTTACAAATACAGGTCCATGTTAACTGTGTGCATTGGATTAGACACAGACAGGTCCATCCTGACTGTGGGCACTGGATCATACATATACAGGTCCATCCTGACTGTGTGCACTGGAACATACATATACAGGTCCATCCTGACTGTGCGCACTGGAACATACATATACAGGTCCATCTGACTGTGTGCACTGGAACATACACACACAGGTCCATCCTGACTGTGTGCACTGGAACATACACATATGCAGATGTAGCAGAACCGGATAAAGCTTCCACTGCTCTGCTCTACCAAACAACCGAATCAGCTCTACTACATTTCCACCTAATATTGCTAACTTGAAATAAATACAGTCATTTCTGTTAGGGGTTAACCCTCTGGTTTTTTTTAACCCTTCCAGTGCCACCCTGCCTATAAACCCGAATACACAGGATCATGCCCACAAATCAAGTCTGCAACATGTATAGCACCCACAGATAGGGTGGCAGTGCCAATTCCAAGTCTGCCAGTCCCAGCAGGGTGCCAGTCTGTGCCCAAATGCAAATCCATCCAATGGCAGCCTGGGCTGCCCAGAGATAGGGGACTTACCACAGATGAGCAGGAGCAGGACGCATCCACACAGCCGGGCTGAGCTCATGGTGGCGGTGAAGGACCCCCTGGCACAGGACTGACCTCTAGGACTGCTGGGCTCTCAGGCTTTAGCTCCGGGCTCTGCAGGTGTACTCTCTTCCCAGCTCAGCTCTGCACCTTGTATTATACACATCCCCCTTTAGATCCAAGCTGCAAAAAAAAGCCTCAGCAATCCAAGAGGATGAAATGTGGGGATGAGAAGTTTGATGGCACCCCCTGCTGCAAACTTCAGCCTGAAATAACCAGCTTAATGCAGGGCTGCAACTTTAAAGGGCTCCCAAAGCCTTAGATCAGGGCAGGAGCCTCAGTGGGGGGCTGCTGTGGGCAGGGTGCCCCCTTAGATCCTCGGAGCTTCTGTATCCAGCTCCTGGGAGGGCAATCCTGGGATGACAGTGGGGGTCTCCTCCTGGGCTCCAGGGGGCTGCAGGCAGATCCTGGCACTGATGCCCCTAATGCTCTCCCCACATCCCGAGCCGCAGCCCAGCAGCATGCAGCGCAATGTGCAGCAATAATCCAGTGTGCTCCGGCACCAGAGAGAGCTGCTGTCACAGCGCAGCTCCGGAGGCTTTAAAGGGACAGAAACACTCAGACATTGTCTGGAGCAGCAGCAGCAGCAATAACAGTACCTCCCTCACTACACACTGCCTGATAATGGGGACTGTGCGCAGCTCCATCCATCACAGGAGCTCACCACTGAGCAGGCTGTGTGCACAGGGGGCAGCTGTAGATTGCCAGCTCTGAGGGTATCACAGGAGCTCACCACTGAGCAGGCTGTATGCAGCTGTAGATTGCCAGCTCTGAGGGTATAACAGGAGCTCAGCACTGAGCAGGCTGTGTGCACAGGGGGCAGCTGTAGATTGCCAGCTCTGAGGGTATCACAGGAGCTCACCACTGAGCAGGCTGTATGCAGCTGTAGATTGCCAGCTCTGAGGGTATAACAGGAGCTCAGCACTGAGCAGGCTGTGTGCACAGGGGGCAGCTGTAGATTGCCAGCTCTGAGGGTATCACAGGAGCTCACCACTGAGCAGGCTGTATGCAGCTGTAGATTGCCAGCTCTGAGGGTATCACAGGAGCTCAGCACTGAGCGGGCTGTGTGCACAGGGGGCAGCTGTAGATTGCCAGCTGTGAGGGTATCACAGGAGCTCACCACTGAGCAGGCTGTGTGCACAGGGGGCAGCTGTAGATTGCCAGCTCTGAGGGTATCACAGGAGCTCACCACTGAGCAGGCTGTGTGCACAGGGGGCAGCTGTAGATTGCCAGCTCTGAGGGTATCACAGGAGCTCAGCACTGAGCAGGCTGTGTGCACAGGGGGCAGCTGTAGATTGCCAGCTCTGAGGGTATCACAGGAGCTCACCACTGAGCGGGCTGTGTGCACAGGGGGCAGCTGTAGATTGCCAGCTCTGAGGGTATCACAGGAGCTCACCACTGAGCAGGCTGTGTGCACAGGGGGCAGCTGTAGATTGCCAGCTCTGAGGGTATCACAGGAGCTCAGCACTGAGCAGGCTGTGTGCACAGGGGGCAGCTGTAGATTGCCAGCTCTGAGGGTATCACATCTAGCTCACCAGTGAGCAGGCTGTGTGCACAGGGGGCAGCCTTAGATTGATGAGTAAGCACTACCATGCTCGGGTGCTCAGTACTGATAACTAGTAATGAGTGGACACTACCATGCTTGGGTGCTGGGTAGTTGTAACTAGTGATGAGCGGTCACTACCATGCTCGGGTGCTCAGTACTGGTAACTAGTGATGAGCGGGCACTACCATGCTCAGGTGCTCAGTACTGGTAACTAGTGATGAGCGGGCACTACCATGCTCGGGTGCTCAGTACTGGTAACTAGTGATGAGTGGGCACTACCATGCTCGGGGGCTCAGTGCTCGTAACTAGTGATGAGCGGGCACTACCATGCTCGGGTGCTCGGTAGTTGTAACTAGTGATGAGCGGTCACTACCATGCTCGGGGGCTCAGTGCTCGTAACTAGTGATGAGCGGGCACTACCATGCTCGGGTGCTCAGTGCTCGTAACTAGTGATGAGCGGGCACTACCATGCTCGGGGGCTCAGTGCTCGTAACTAGTGATGAGCGGGCACTACCATGCTCAGGTGCTCAGTACTGGTAACTAGTGATGAGTGAGCACTACCATGCCCGGGTGCTCAGTACTCGTAACTAGTGATGAGCGGGCACTACCATGCTCAGGTGCTCAGTACTGGTAACTAGTGATGAGTGGGCACTACCATGCTCAGGTGCTCAGTACTGGTAACTAGTGATGAGTGGGCACTACCATGCTCGGGTGCTCAGTACTGGTAGCTAGTGATGAGTGGGCACTACCATGCTTGGGTGCTCGGTAGTTGTAACTAGTGATGAGCGGGCACTACCATGCTCGGGTGCTCAGTACTCGTAACTAGTGATGAGCGGGCACTACCATGCTCAGGTGCTCAGTACTGGTAACTAGTGATGAGTGGGCACTACCATGCTCGGGTGCTCAGTACTGGTAACTAGTGATGAGTGGGCACTACCATGCTCGGGTGCTCAGTACTGGTAACTAGTGATGAGTGGGCACTACCATGCTCGGGTGCTCAGTACTGGTAACTAGTGATGAGCGGGCACTACCATGCTCGGGTGCTCAGTACTCGTAACTAGTGATGAGCGAGCACTACCATGCTCGGGTGCTCAGTACTCGTAACTAGTGATGAGTGGGCACTACCATGCTCGGGTGCTCAGTACTCGTAACTAGTGATGAGAGGGCACTACCATGTTCTGGTGCTCTGTACTGGTAACTAGTGATGAGTGGGCACTACCATGCTCAGGTGCTCAGTACTGGTAACTAGTGATGAGCGGGCACTACCATGCTTGGGTGCTCAGTACTGGTAACTAGTGATGAGTGGGCACTACCATGCTCGGGTGCTCAGTACTGGTAACTAGTGATGAGCGCCCCTCAATGAGCGGGCACTACCATGCTCAGGTGCTCAGTACTGGTAACTAGTGATGAGTGAGCACTACCATGCCCGGGTGCTCAGTACTCGTAACTAGTGATGAGCGGGCACTACCATGCTCGGGTGCTCTGTACTTGTAACTAGTGATGAGCGGGCACTACCATGCTCAGGTGCTCAGTACTGGTAACTAGTGATGAGTGGGCACTACCATGCTCGGGTGCTCAGTACTGGTAGCTAGTGATGAGTGGGCACTACCATGCTTGGGTGCTCGGTAGTTGTAACTAGTGATGAGCGGGCACTACCATGCTCTGGTGCTCAGTACTCGTAACTAGTGATGAGCGGGCACTACCATGCTCGGGTGCTCAGTACTGGTAACTAGTGATGAGTGGGCACTACCATGCTCGGGTGCTCAGTACTGGTAACTAGTGATGAGTGGGCACTACCATGCTCGGGTGCTCAGTACTGGTAACTAGTGATGAGTGGGCACTACCATGCTCGGGTGCTCAGTACTGGTAACTAGTGATGAGCGGGCACTACCATGCTCGGGTGCTCAGTACTCGTAACTAGTGATTAGCGAGCACTACCATGCTCGGGTGCTCAGTACTGGTAACTAGTGATGAGCGAGCACTACCATGCTCGGGTGCTCAGTACTCGTAACTAGTGATGAGCGAGCACTACCATGCTCGGGTGCTCAGTACTCGTAACTAGTGATGAGAGGGCACTACCATGCTCGGGTGCTCAGTACTGGTAACTAGTGATGAGTGGGCACTACCATGCTCGGGTGCTCAGTACTCGTAACTAGTGATGAGAGGGCACTACCATGCTCGGGTGCTCAGTACTCGTAACTAGTGATGAGCGGGCACTACCATGCTCGGGTGCTCAGTACTCGTAACTAGTGATGAGAGGGCACTACCATGCTCGGGTGCTCAGTACTCGTAACTAGTGATGAGTGGGCACTACCATGCTCGGGTGCTCAGTACTCGTAACTAGTGATGAGAGGGCACTACCATGTTCTGGTGCTCTGTACTGGTAACTAGTGATGAGTGGGCACTACCATGCTCAGGTGCTCAGTACTGGTAACTAGTGATGAGCGGGCACTACCATGCTTGGGTGCTCAGTACTGGTAACTAGTGATGAGCGGGCACTACCATGCTCTGGTGCTCAGTACTGGTAACTAGTGATGAGCGGGCACTACCATGCTCGGGTGCTCAGTACTGGTAACTAGTGATGAGCGGGCACTACCATGCTCAGGTGCTCAGTACTCATAACTAGTGATGAGCGAGCACTACCATGCTCAGGTGCTCAGTACTGGTAACTAGTGATGAGCGGGCACTACCATGCTCGGGTGCTCGGTACTGGTAACTAGTGATGAGCGGGCACTACCATGCTCGTGTGCTCGGTACTGGTAACTAGTGATGAGCGGACACTACCATGCTCGGGTGCTCAGTACTGGTAACTAGTGATGAGCGGGCACTACCATGCTTGGGTGCTCAGTACTGGTAACTAGTGATGAGCGGGCACTACCATGCTCGTGTGCTCGGTACTGGTAACTAGTGATGAGCGGACACTACCATGCTCGGGTGCTCAGTACTGGTAACTAGTGATGAGCGGACACTACCATGCTCGGGTGCTCAGTACTGGTAACTAGTGATGAGCGAGCACTACCATGCTCTGGTGCTCAGTACTGGTAACTAGTGATGAGCGGGCACTACCATGCTCAGGTGCTCAGTACTCGTAACTAGTGATGAGCGGACACTACCATGCTCGGGTGCTCAGTACTCGTAACTAGTGATGAGAGGGCACTACCATGTTCTGGTGCTCTGTACTGGTAACTAGTGATGAGTGGGCACTACCATGCTCGGGTGCTCAGTACTCGTAACTAGTGATGAGAGGGCACTACCATGTTCTGGTGCTCTGTACTGGTAACTAGTGATGAGTGGGCACTACCATGCTCAGGTGCTCAGTACTGGTAACTAGTGATGAGCGGGCACTACCATGCTTGGGTGCTCAGTACTGGTAACTAGTGATGAGCGGGCACTACCATGCTCAGGTGATCAGTACTGGTAACTAGTGATGAGCGGGCACTACCATGCTCTGGTGCTCAGTACTGGTAACTAGTGATGAGCGGGCACTACCATGCTCAGGTGCTCAGTACTGGTAACTAGTGATGAGCGGGCACTACCATGCTCGGGGGCTCAGTACTGGTAACTAGTGATGAGCGGGCACTACCATGCTCGGGTGCTCAGTACTGGTAACTAGTGATGAGCGGGCACTACCATGCTCGGGTGCTCAGTACTGGTAACTAGTGATGAGCGGGCACTACCATGCTCGGGTGCTCAGTACTGGTAACTAGTGATGAGCGGGCACTACCATGCTCGGGTGCTCAGTACTGGTAACTAGTGATGAGCGGGCACTACCATGCTCGGGTGCTCAGTACTGGTAACTAGTGATGAGCGGGCACTACCATGCTCGGGTGCTCAGTACTGGTAACTAGTGATGAGCGGGCACTACCATGCTCGGGTGCTCAGTACTGGTAACTAGTGATGAGCGGGCACTACCATGCTCGGGTGCTCAGTACTGGTAACTAGTAGTGATGAGCGAGTACTAAAAAGCTCGGGTGCTCGAGGCTCGGGCCGAGCCTCTCAAGATACTCGTGTACTCGGCCCGAGCACCGAGCCCAATGTTATCCTATGGGAGACCCGAGTATTTTTGTGAAATGACCCCCGGCAGCATGGAGAAACCCTAAAAATGTCACAAAAGTCTCAGAAGAGTGCTGAAATGACATGGCAACAGCATGGGGAAGACCCCTTGAAGCATTTATCACTCAAAAGTCACAGCTGTGAACAATTTTGTCCGCGTTTCACGCCATTTTTACGGACTCACCAGAAAACCTTCCAAAATGACACCAAAATGATTTTTTATGGCGGAAATGTTAAGGGCACATACCCAATAGTGAGATAGAGCTGGTGTATGTTACTTTTTGAGATTAATACATGAAAGATTTTACGTGAAAACATTGTGTGGCACTCCGATGTCCCTGAGAAGAGACGTACATGAAGGCCTCTTGAGTCTAATGTGCCCATTTTGAGGAAGTGAGTCTTTGTAGTATTTTCCTTTGCCAGGGCAGTCCAAAATTGTGAGGTTCACCAATGCCCCTGCATACAGACGTGCATGAGGGCCTGTAAACCTGAAGTGCCTATTGTAAGGAAGTGGGTCTATTGTAGTATAGCCCTTAGGCAGGGCAGCCAAAAATTGGGAGGCTCCACATTGTCCCTGGATAGAGACGTGCATGAGGGCCTGTAAACTTGAAGTGCCCATTGTAAGGAAGTGGGTCTATTGTAGTATAGCCCTTAGGCAGAGCAGCCAAAAATTGGGAGGCTCCACATTGTCCCTGGATAGAGACGTGCATGAGGGCCTTTAAACCTGAAGTGACCATTGTAAGGAAGTGGGTCTATTGTAGTATAGCCCTTAGGCAGGGCAGCCAAAAATTGGGAGGCTCCACATTGTCCCTGGATAGAGACCTGCATGAGGGCCTGTAAACCTGAAGTGTCCATTGTAAGGAAGTGGGTCTATTGTAGTATAGCCCTTAGGCAGGGCAGCCAAAAATTGGGAGGCTCCACGTTGTCCCTGGGTAGAGACGTGCATGAGGGCCTCAAAACATTAAGTGTCCATTGTAAAGGAGCGGGTCTCCTGTCGTTGTAATGTCCATTCTGCAAAGAATGGGCAAAAAAATTTACCACTGGGGGTATACCTGAAACAAAGGCCTAACTCTTGTAACGGTCATCATGGTGGCGCATGAGGAGAAGGAGGAGCAGTCCAGCGATTAGCCAAAGTCCAGAAGTGTGTACCCATGGGTGAGTGGAGGTACATGGCAAACTTTAAATTCCGCTGTCATTTGCTGGTGGTGTGGTGAAGTCTGGCCCAATCCAACCCTTGTTCATCTTTATCAGAGTCAGCCTGTCAGCATTTTCAGTTGACAGGCGGGTGCGTTTATCTGTAATGATTCCACCTGCGGCACTAAAAACACGCTCTGACAAAACGCTAGCGGCAGGGCAGGCCAGGACTTCCAAGGCGTAGAGAGCCAATTCATGCCACGTGTCCAGCTTGGATACCTAATAATTGTAAGGCACAGAGGAATGTCGGAGTACAGTTGTTCGATCTGCAAGGTACTCCTTGAGCATCTGGGCAAACTTAGGATTTCTTGTGGCACTACCCCGCACCTCAGGGGCTGTGGTACGTGAGGGGCTGAGAAAACTGTCCCACATCTTAAAGACTGTTCCCCTACCTCTGGCGGATTGGACTTGTGCCCCTCTCGGATGTACGCCTCGGTTGTCCACTGATTCCTGACCTATGCCGCTAGCGTTTTGTGAGGGGAATGCTTTGCCTACTTCCGTGACTATGGCCTTCCGGAACTGCTGCATTTTGGTTGACCTCTCCGCCTCGGGAATAAGAGACATAAAGTTCTCCTTGTAGCGTGGGTCTAACAGTGTTACCAACCAGTAATGATTGTCGGCCAAGATGTTCTTAACGCGAGGGTCACGAGACAGGCAGCTTACCATAAAGTCAGCCATGTGTGCCAGACTCTTAACAGCCATCACTTCAGTAGCCTGACCAACACGATGACTGAACATGCTGTCCTCCTCCTCCTCCTCCTCCTCATCTACCCTGTCCTCTGGCCAGCCACGCTGAACCGAGGATATGACTGGTGTGCATGTCATATCCTCAATTTGGCCGGAGAGTTGCTCCATGTCTTCATCCTCCTCCTCGTCATAGTCCTCCACTGCACGTTGTGATGAGACGAGGCTGGGCTGTGTGTTATCACCCACACCCACTACTGTTTCTTGCTGGAACTCATCGCGCTCCGCCTGCAATGCATCATGTTTGTTTTTCAGCAGAGACCGTTTTAGAAGGCAGAGAAGCGGTATGGTGACGCTAATAATGGCGTCATCACCACTCACCATCTTGGTGGAGTCCTCAAAGTTTTGGAGGATGGTACATAGGTCTGACATCCATCTCCACTCCTCAGGTGTTATGTGTGGAGTTTGACCCATTTCCCGACGGCTTAGGTGATGCAGGTACTCAACAACTGCCCTCTTCTGCTCACATATCCTGACCAACATGTGCAGAGTTGAATTCCAACGCGTGGGGACATCACACACCAGTCTGTGAGCCGGAAGATGCAAATGGCGCTGAAAGCCGGCAAGGCCGGCTGAAGCAGTAGGTGACTTTCGAAAATGTGCAGACAGGCGGCGAACTTTTACCAGCAGATCAGACAGCTCTGGGTATGACTTTAGAAACCGCTGAACCACGAGGTTGAGCACATGGGCCACGCATGGAACATGTGTCAGCTGGCCTCGCCTCAAAGCCGCCACCAGGTTCCGGCCATTGTCACACACGACCTTTCCTGGCTTTAGGTTCAGAGGTGTGAGCCAGTGATCTGCCTGCTGTTTCAGAGCTGTCCACAGCTCTTCTGCATTGTGGGGTTTGTCACCTATGCAGATTAGCTTCAGCACAGCCTGTTGCCGCTTCGCCGAGGCAGTGCTGCAGTGCTTCCAGCTTGTGACTGGTGTGGAGGGTAAAGTGGATGAGGATGCGCAGGAGGAGGAGGAGGCTGAAGAGCATGACATTCCTGAGCTGTAGAGTGTGGGTGAAACACTGACTGAGATAGGGCCTGCAAACCTTGGTGTGGGAAGGACGTGTTCCGTCCCTCGCTCAGACTGGGTCCCAGCTTCCACAATATTAACCCAGTGTGCCGTCAACGAGATGTAGCGGCCTTGCCCACAAGCACTTGTCCACATGTCTGTGGTTAGGTGGACTTTGGGTGAAACAGCGTTGTTCAGGGCACGTGTGATGTTTTGTGACACGTGGTTATGCAACGCGGGGACGGCACACCGGGAGAAATAGTGGCGGCTGGGGACCGAGTAACGTGGGACAGTTGCCGCCATCAGGTCGCGGAATGCTTCTGTCTCCACCAGCCTAAAAGGCAACATTTCCAGCGCAAGCAGTCGCGAAATGTTAGCATTTAGAACTGTGGCATGTGGGGTGTTGGCAGTGTATTTGCGCCTGCGTTCAAAGGTTTGCTGAATGGATAACTGAACGCTGCGCTGGGACAAGGACGTGCTTGATGATGGTGTTCTTTCTGCGTAGGCAACTGCAGGTGCAGGGACGGAGGAGGCTTGTTCGCAGGCAGCATGGACAGGGGATTGGCTCGCATGCACAACCAGCGAAGACGTAGCAGTGACATCAGCAAGCACTGCTCCTCGACTCTGTTGTACTTCCCACAAAGTCGGGTGCTTGGCTGACATGTGCCTGATCATGCTGGTGGTGGTCAGGCTGCTAGTTTTGGTACCCCTGCTGATGCTGGCATGGCAGGTGTTGCAAATGGCCTTTTTAGAATCATCTGGAGCCAACTTAAAAAACTGCCAGACTCGGGAAGACCTAACATTTGTACAGGCACCTTGTGTCGTGTTGTTGTTCCGGGGAACGGTTGCCTGACGTCTGCCTGGAGCCACCACCCTGCTTCTTACTGCCTGTTGTGATGCTACGCCTCCCTCCCCCTGTGCACTGCTGTCCTCGCTCTGCATATCCTCCTGCCAGGTTGGGTCAGTTACTGGATCATCCACCACGTCGTCTTCCTCTTCCGCACCCTGCTCCTCCTCCTGACTTCCTGACAATTGTGTCTCATCATCGTCCACCCCTTGTTGAGACACGTTGCCAACTTCGTGAGAACGTGTCTGCTCAAATATTTGGGCATCTGTATATACGATCTCCTCATGACCCACTTCAACATGAGCTGTCGAGAGGCCAGAATGTGCGAATGGAAACGTGAACAGCTCTTCCGAGTGTCCAAGTGTGGGATCAGTAATGTCCGAGGAGGACGTGTACTCAGCCTGGTGGTAGGAAGGAGAATCAGGTTCAGAAATGTGCGGTGCAGTATCACGGCTACTGACACTTGACCGTGTGGAAGACAGAGTGTTTGTGGTGGTGCCAATCTGACTGGAAGCATTATCCGCTATCCAACTAACAACCTGTTGACACTGGTCTTGGTTCAAGAGCGGTGTACTGCTGCGGTCCCCAAGAATTTGGGACAGGACGTGCGAGCGACTAGATGTGGCCCTTTGTTGTGGCGAAATTAGAGCTTGCCCACGACCTCGGCCTCTGCCTGCACCACCATCACGTCCACTTCCTTGTTCCTTGCCAACGCTCTTGCGCATTTTGCAATGCTGTGCTGACGTGTATTCACTAGACTTGTGTGTTATATCCAAGTTTGTGCAAATCGTGCACCTGTACGCTGCCACCGACAGACACACACGTGCGGTTTTTAAATGCAAGCACGGACGCACTAAGAACCTAACACAGGTTTTTAGGAGCAAAAATTACTGAGAAGTCTGACACTATCTGGACTGTTTTACACTGTGTACACCAGCCCCAGATATGATGAAGCCTGGTATACGGTCCCCACTAGGAATGGCTATATACCCTGCCTGCCTGCCTGTATACAGCTACAATAGTCCTGACAAGGACTCTTCTGGTCACTAGCCTGTATTCCGACCTGGCTATACCCTGCCTGTATACAGCAACAATAGTCCTGAGAAGGACTCTGCTACTGTACTCCGACCTGGCTATACCCTGCCTGCCTGTATACAACTAGAATAGTCCTGAGAAGGACTTCTGGTCACACTGTTTGCAGCCCTGCTACGGAAATAGCTATAAAGGGCCGCAAAGCTTTCCCTGAATCAGCGACCCTCTCCCTGCACTGACTGTCTGGATGGCTGTGAGCAGAGCACAGCGCGCCGGCCGGTATAAAGGCTCGGTCACGCTGTGCAGGCCGGCCAATCACTGCAATTCCACAACTAACAGGGCTGTGGCATTGCAGTGGTCTGCCAGCCAATCCCTGCATGAGGGCTGGCTCTCAAAAGAGCGCCAACATGCTGGGATGAAGACCACGAGTACAGCACGAGTATCGCGAGATTACTCGGTCCCCGCCGAGCAGCCCGAGTACAGCGATACTCGTGCGAGTACCGAGTAGTAACAGGCATGCTCGCTCATCACTAGTAACTAGTGATGAGCGGGCACTACCATGCTCGGGTGCTCAGTACTGGTAACTAGTGATGAAAGGGCACTACCATGCTCAGTTGCTCAGTACTGGTAACTAGTGATGAGCGAGCACTACCATGCTCGGGGGATCAGTACTCGTAACTAGTAATGAGCGGGCACTACCATGCTCGGGTGCTCTGTAGTGGTAACTAGTGATGAGGGGGCACTACCATGCTCGGGTGCTCAGTACTGGTAACTAGTGATGAAAGGGCACTACCATGCTCGGGTGCTCAGTACTGGTAACTAGTGATGAGCAGGCACTACCATGCTCGGGTGCTCAGTACTGGTAACTAGTGATGAGCGGGCACTACCATGCTCGGGTGCTCAGTAGTGGTAACTAGTGATGAGTGAGCACTACCATGCTCGGGTGCTCAGTACTGGTAACTAGTGATGAGTGAGCACTACCATGCTCAGGTGCTCTGTACTGGTAACTAGTGATGAGCGGGCACTACCATGCTCGGGTGCTCTGTACTGGTAACTAGTGATGAGCGGGCACTACCATGCTCAGGTGCTCTGTACTGGTAACTAGTGATGAGTGAGCACTACCATGCTCAGGTGCTCAGTACTGGTAACTAGTGATGAGCGGGCACTACCATGCTCGGGTGCTCAGTACTGGTAACTAGTGATGAGCGGGCACTACCATGCTCGGATGTGTGGTACTTGTACGAGCAGTGTACCTAGAGTACGATGGTCCCCAATGCAAAATTTGAGCATGCACCCCCCCATCACATGTTGGTCAGATGTATGGGCAGTTGTAGAGTTCTTAATCCTATAAAGACATAAAAGTTGCCTCCCCTTTATTGTGTAGTGCTGACCCCTATCCTGTACTAATGGCCCCAATCCTTGGAAATATGTTTCCTATCCTGGTGTATGACCTCTTCATGGCTATATCCTTGAATATATGGCCCCTTCCTACTATATATGGCCCCATCCTGGCGTATGTCCCCATCATGGCCCCATTCTGGTATATATGTCACCATCCTGGTATATATATCGACATCATGGCCCCATACCAGTATATATGTCCCCATCATGGCCCATCCTGGTATATGTCCACATGCTGGCCCCATCCTGGTATATATGTCCCCATCCTGGTATATGTGTCCCCATCATGGCCCCATCCTGGTATATGTGTCCTTATAATGGCCACATCCTTGCATAGATGTCCCCATAATGGCCCCATCCTGGTATATGTGTCCCATCATGGCCCCATCCTGGTAAAAAATGTCCCCTTAGTTGCCACATCCTGGTATATGTGTCCTTATAATGTCCACATCCTGGTATATATGTCCCCATCCTGATATATACGCACGTGGTCAAAATTGTTGGTACCCCTCGTTTAATGAAAGAAAAACCCACAATGGTCACAGAAATGACTTGAATGAGTGGTGTGATTTTTTTTTTCATGTGTGGACTGGATGGGATGTTACCGACATCTGGTGAGAATTTTATGTCCATAGCTCATTTAGAAATATATTTAGTTAGAAAATCAGTAACATGTTCAATATTTATTTCATCTTCTATATATGATATATCAAATATATAATAAATATTTATTGATACCTTTGAATAGTGTTGTACAATAAAAGCAAGTTGTATGGAAACGAGTTCTGTTTATGTCACCATACAGTATAAAAATGTTTTTTGTTTTCCTGCAATTTTTCATTTTTAGTAACATATTTTCTCCATAGTCATGTCATCATACTTGTATATTGTAACTGGTAATAGAGCATTTTGTGTTTTTTTGTTTTTTTTTTTTGTTATCTATGTCAACATCATGGCCCCATCCTGGTATATATGTCCCCATCCTGGTTTAGATGTCCACATAATGGCCACATCCTGGTATATATGAACCCTTGGATTTTTGGATTCACTGGGTTTGGCCAGACTTTAGTTAAAGGTTTGGTTCAGGACCCGGACTTGACCTAAACTTGACCTTAGACCCCATATAAGTCACTGGGGATCTGAATTTCTGTGCTGTAAAATGGTCCTAGTAAGAGCTAGGGGCTGCAAAATGGGGGCAATTGCCCTGCAGACAGATGTGGATAGTGAATAAATAGGAAAAAAAAAGTATGTGGCCTCCCACCTATTTTTGATAAGGTAAAGCAGACAGCTGGGGGCTGGTATTATCAGACTGGGAAGGTCCATGGTTATTTGGCCCTCCCCAGTGTGAAAATAGCAGCCTGCAACCACCCCAGAAGTGAATGTACAGCCAAGAGGAAATGTAAGGAAGGACACCTCAAAGGTGGTATAATTCATGCACTTTCCGCCCTTAGGGTTTCCCAGCCAATCATATTACATTAGTTTGTAGTTCAAGAAAAAAAATGATTTTTTTTTTTTGGGGGTGGGGGGAGGGAGAGGAAGAAAGTCTTCATCCTTAGTCATTATAGTCCAGGAGTGAGTGTGCGTTGTAATTAATGTCTACAATATCGGCCCTTGTCATACACAGGGCAATTCAACTGCACAATTTATAAAATCAGGAGAAAGTGGCGCCTAATACAAGAGCTCGTTATGTGGTTATAGATAACGGAAGCCAATTATCTACTACAGTACATATTTTAGCTCATCTGTCAAGCAAATGACATCGGAAGTATGGCGTACTATGTGACACAAGGGGTACACAGGGGACACTTTAACAATGGTGGGCCATAGCACTGATGAGGGGGAAGGTGGTCCACCTCCTGCTCTCACCTGCAGCTGTACCCTGCACTCCTAGCCAGACCCTACACAGCTAACGCACCTGTCGCCGAACAGGATACCTGAGACCCTGGCAGACGTTGTAACAACCCTGGCTAGTGAGCTGGCAGGTGAGGGACACTAGCCCCACCACTGCACCAAAACAACACCAACACCAGGGAAAGGAAAGATAGATAGGGGGAAACACAACAACAGATAGCTGCAGTCAGCAGCAGGGCTGCAGCCTACACAGCAACTTGCTGAGAGGGCTCCACCAGCTCCTCATGGCCAAGCATGCAATTGAGTAAGAGAATAACCGGCACCCTCTACTGGGAGCAGAAACAGCTGTGAAGGTAATAAGAATACTGACATTAACCCTCTTTTTGCACAATAAGAAAACAATTAATGGTGGAAGGTTAAAAGCATAGGAATCACTTGTGGTAGAAACGTGTATGCATTGACTATGAATGGCTAGAGAATGGGCAGCTTGAGATGGCCATGGGCTAATAGACAAGACTGGTGACGTTGTTAAGCCTACATAGTGACATCACATAACTTGAGATGTTTACCAAAGTAGACATCTTCATTGGTTCAGTGGTCCTCTAATGGCAGACAGGAAGCACCGGGGCTCGTCATCAGTTGACTGGATCTTGGACCATTCTTGAGTAGTCCTCTATGCTTTGTCTCAGAGTTTCCAGAGATTGAGCTGGTTGGGTTTCTGATCCATTCATCATGCAAGCTAACAGTGTTGAGTTCTTCCCCTGAGGGCGATAGTCCATGGTGGATAAGTATGGTGCCAAGGGTTTCTGTAGGGTATTGTCAATGTGGCACTCTATGGTTAAGTAGCCACAGTAACAGTGGTAGGTGCAGGAAGGGATTTCCACATTAGGAGAATTCAGATGCCACACGCACACAGACAGACTCATCACAACACTCCAATAAACCGTGGTTAGGGCCTAGTGCAGCTGGACTTGTATAGTGAATAGCACTGTCCCTGAAACCAGTGTTGCGGGCGGGGGCCGCTGTCTCTTCTGGGGCCACTCGGATCCGGGTTCGCTGCTGCGGCTCGAGTGGTGACTAGACCCGGGCTCGCACGGCCGTCCGTCCTCACAACCGTCGGAAGGGGATATTTACAGGGGATTGATGTGTCGGTGACGCCACCCGTGGGTTGCGGTGAGGGATGGTGACACCGCCGATGCCTGGTCATTGGGCGCCCGGGGCTGATGGAGTGGGGCAGCAAGATGGGATCCTTTCCACGGGTAGGGGAGGCATAGTCCCGGGGCCCCTGGTATACGGGAGTAATGGCTGCTGGAGGCGGCGTGCCGGTTTGGACCGGGGGTCAATGATGTACTCACTGTTCACAGAATCGCACACAAGTCCAGTAAAAAACCAAGTTGCCAGTGACTGGTCACCTTTGGCGGGTGTATTCGGGTCCCACACTCGGGTGTAGCAAACAGGTGTCCCTTCCTCCTGCACTCGGTGTTTATCTCTTCTGTCAGACGACACCGCATGGAACGGGGAAGTCCACTCCCGGTACTGTGTATGTTGGGAGCTGTGACCCGGAAATATGACCCTTGGGATTTCTGTGGGTTCTGACGGACACCCTATCCCCCACGTTGGGCTTCCGTTTTGCTATCTGGGATTCTGGAGAACCAGGCCTGAAACCTCATCCTCTGCTGGTTAATTAACAAGGGGCATGCAACCTTCCTTGTCCTGGGCTCCAGGCACCCCGTCTGTGCATGGCCTCTGGACTGGATTCCCGTTGTCGGCACCGGCGGGCTACAACTCTGCCCCGGTCCACTTAAGGTCTTCCGCGACTGGATCTCCGTTGCCTGTGGCCCTGTTTGCTGTCTGCCACCTAGTCGGGTAGTCCAGGGGCCCCTACCCCTGACTCCACTGTACACTTCGCTCTCCTCTGCTCGACTGTCAGTCCTGTTCCCAACTGTTGTCTTCCCGCCCCAAACACCTCAGGACCCCTGGGTGGACGTTCCCATTCGCCTGGTCCCGCCCACTGGTGTGTCCCTATTATCATGAGGGGGTGACTAGGCTTTAATGGCTGTGTGTTGTACCTGGGTGTGGGTTTTTGATGGGATAAGGAGGGTGGACTACTTCTGTGACTACCTGGTTTTGCCAGGGCATCACACCAGCCTGGGGGTGGAGCTTAGAGGGTGAGGTGTCTGAGGTGAGTGGGTGGGAAGCCAGTTAGTTCCAGTCAGAGCCAGTTAGTTCCAGTCAGAGCCAGTCAAAAGGGACAGTGGGCAGAGTCAGTTGAGTCGAATTAAGTGTGAGAGATCCAGAGCGCGGGTTGGAGGTGAGGCGATACAGAAAAGGGGCGGAGAGACCAGATTGGCTCACCCCAGAAGAAGCAACTCGGAGTCCGAGTCAGGCCCAACAGAAAAGTCCGGAAGGCAAGGGGGACTTCAGTCTCCTGGCGCAGGAACACTTGTAGCATCGCCATCAATAGAGCCAGGGACGGCAGCAGAGTTAGTGCTGCCCAGGAGAACGGTACCCCACGGCCCTGGGTCAGGCATCTAAGCTGCAAGCATGCCCTCACCCAAATGATTATGAAGCAAACACGGAAGCCATCCTTAATGTTAGAGCAGGTGAAGAAGGGCTGGTATTGGGGAAATAGCCAATCCTCCAGCAAGTCCAGACCAAAATAGCAAGGGCACAAAAAGAGAAGCCAGTCTGTAGTGGTAGATTAGGTGGAAAAGAGCTGGCATTGGGTACCAATACAATCCTCCAGCAAGTCCTGAACCTAATGCCCATGGGACAAAGATGGCAGCCAGTGTTAGAGCATGTACATAACGGTTGGGTAACGATACACTCTTCCAGTATGCCCTGACCCAAATGACCATGAGATAAAGATGGCAGCCAATACTTAGTTTTAGAGCGCTGTTTCCTAAGCACTAACTCCTATGGGTTCCTTTGGATTGTCCATGTTTGATAAGCATAATAAATAAGGGCTAGTGATGAACAACAATATGATCATCCAGCATACCCTGACCCAAATGACCAAGAGACAAAGATGGCAGCCGGTTATTAGTTCTAAAGTGCTGTTTCCTAAGCACTAACTCCTATGGGTTGTCCATGTTGGATAAACATAATAAATAAAGGCTAGTGATGAGCAATAATACGATCCTCCAGCATACTCTGACCCAAATGACTATAAGACAAAGATGGCAGCCAATACTTATGTCACGCAGCAACTACCGGGGATTCACCAGGTACATAGGAATCCCCGGCGAGCGTCGCAACACACAGGGTACATGTTACAACAGTGCACCCTTGCACCAGGGAATGAAGAGTAGAGTCACGTCCTCAACTCACCTGAGGCTGCTCCCTGCATTTCCTAACGTCTCTATATGGGTTATTTCACCCCATTGACAATCACGTGCCTATCCCTGTCTTTCCCTGGACTCAGCCCTGTATAGTGTGCAGGGAAGCAGAAACTTTAGTTCCGCTCTTGGTTAAAAATGCAGAGATGATTAGACAAACAGGGGTAAAATAAACAACCACCATACAAAGCACTCCAACAACAAGAGGTAGAAATGAGGAATGGACCAGAGGGGAAAAACCAAAGAGGACCAAGGAAGGCAAACAACACAACTTTCACTCAGCAAATGTTCTCTAAATGGCTTCCTGGTCCTCAGCTCACAGGTTCCCTCTAGAGGCGAGCTAAGCAGAAACTATCACCAGCGGTTACCTGACCTAGGAGAGAAGTCTTTATCGCAGAGTTAATTAGCAATAGAGAACAGCTGACTATTGCTCACACTCAGTTTCAGGAGATCAGAGGATATCCTTAAACTTAAGGCCGCTTTACACGCTGCGATATCGTGACCGATATCGCTAGCATGGGTACCCGCCCTGCGACGTCACTGTGACTGGTGAACCGCCTTCTTTCTAAGGGGGCGGTTTGTTCAGCGTCACAGCGACGTCACAGCAGCATCACTGAACCACCGCCCAATAGAAGCAGAGGGGCGGAGATGAGAGGGACGAACATCCCGCCCACCTTCTTCCTTTCGCATTGCGTGCGGGATGTAGGTAAGGAGATGTTCGTCATTCCTATGGCGTCACACAGAGCGATGTGTGCTGCCGCAGGAACGACGAACTACATCGTTACTGCAGCAGCAACGATATTCGAGAATGGACCCCCATGTCACCGATGAGCGATTTTGCACGTTTTTGCGACGATGCAAAATCGCTCATAGGTGTCACACGCAACGGCATCGCTACAGCGGCCGGATGTGCGTCACCAATTCCGTGACCCCCAACGAGATCACTTGAGCGACGTCGCAGCGTGTAAAAGCGGCCTTTAGCAGCAAAGGATAAAAGAGAATCTGCAAAGACAGCAGTATTAACCTGAGCAAGTGTGTATGAAGCCCTGTGTTGTGATCTCCTGACACCAGAAATAGGAGGGACCACTCTCTGTTGTGGTACCCTCGTGACACCTTAGTTCTCAAGTGCTGTTTAGTAAGCAGTACCTCCTATGGGTTCCTTTGGGTTGTCTATGTTGGAAAAGCATAAGGAATAAGGGCTGGTGTTGAGCAATAATACCATCATCCTGCATACTCTGACCTAAATGACCATGAGACCAATTTGGCAGCCAATCCTTAGAGCTGGTATACTGTTTGCTTAGCTGTACTTCCTATGGGTTCCAATGGATAGTTTATGGTAGACAAGGGCTGTTATTGAATATTGATTTGATTTGCCAATATTCTGTGACCCAAATAACTATGAAATAAAGATGGTGGCCAGTCCTTATCTGGAACAGAGTTTTCTAAGCATGGATTTCTAGATAAGCAGTATGTTTGGTAGAGAGATGGTGTGACAACATGGACTCTGTCAGTGCCTAGCATGGGTTAAATTTCTTAAAATTCAGCCAGACATGAAGATAGTTTGTTTATAGGCGAGGGAAAAGCCCCTCATTGTTTCTACAAGACTCTTAGGAGTCTAGTGTTACAGTTCTTCTTGACACATGTAATTGCCTTGGCCAGTGAAGATCAGACACCCAGACAAATCAATTATGCGAACTTCCCATAGTATTACTATGTGAATTGCTAGATGTGATGTAACTTAGCTGTGTCTCCCTCTTCTCTGGATATTTTGCATACGTCTTGAAATCTAGCCAATAAGAGCCCAGTCTTATCTACCAATCGTGAAGACCCCAATGGTCAGAATGGAGAACTCAGGGGTATAAGAAGGAGGACTGTCCATTGCCCAGGTAGACTCTTGCTACATGCTACCCATCTAGGATCTGCGGATCCGATTGGCAAGCCATAACCGAACCTGGATTATAATACTACATGGACTTCAGCATCGAATGCAAGGATTTAGCTGAGATATCAAGGACTACCTAAGGAAGGAATCCAGCTTGGGACAATCCAGTCCCCTAACTACAGGCTTTGTGGTCCTCAGTCAGCTTCCTAAATCTGGCGTTATTCCATTCTCGGTGGGTGCCCGCCGAAAGTGGGGTGCTGCTGGTTTGGAGTAAGTAGCCCTGGAAGCTCTGAGGCATGGACATTCTAATCCCTGGTGAGCAGCGGAAGGGTGAGAAACTATTGCTGGTTACATTTTGGGGTTTTGCTGGTTATGTGCTATGTGCCATTAATTGTTTGGGGATCCAAAAAAGTCTTAATATTGTGATTCCCTCACCCTGTGTTGTCTGAGTAGTGTTCCGCCCAAAGTTAAGGAGGTCAGGCGTTCAGTTGGGATGAGCCCTGGGCCATGCTGTCTTTCTAAAGGCGGCCGGGTCAGCGGACGAGATCACCCACTTACCCCAGTGTCTCCACAGATGGGTGTGGAGAGCATATTAGCAGAAGGCTTTACAACTTTTAGGCAAAATTATTTTTCATGCATGCTCCCATACTAGGGCTCTGATCAAGCTCCAAACAATAATTTGCCTTGTATAGAAGATCATCTGTCATGGCGTATGTAATGACAGAACAGGGGCCCCTAGGCTGGCCCGCAGACTTGAGACAATGGACTGTCCCTTATCTCAGAGGTAGGCTTGATGGTAGCCAGGTCTGAGCCCCCAGCGTGACCCTAACTCTTGTTCGAGCCCTGATTTTACTCCCACACTCTCACTCCCTTGAGGCGGGCTGGAAAACACAATGACAAAACCCCACAAAAAGATGGATACTCGTACACACAGCACTGAAAAAAAACAGGGGAGACAATATCTGTACCGGGGAGCAATGAGACAGGGAAGGAAGTAACACACAACAGGGGAATGTTCACACTACTCAAAAGCGCAACACAGATCGCCGTTAATAGGATGACCACCAAGACCGGGAATCGCCAGAGCTTATGCTGAAGCTATCATTGGTGCATATGGGAAGGAAGCCGTGCCTTAAATAGCGAGGAGACCGTTGCATGTGGCAATTAGCAACCTGAGCTCTTAGGTCCTGCTCACCAGTGTGTAGGAAGTAACTCTTGCAGAGCTGAAGGCCAGTGAACCTGAATTAGCCGACGCCAGGCTCTGGATGAACAATCCAGAAGACTGAGGTTGCTTGCCACACTCTGTGGTGTGAACAGTCTGATGACACCGTGCCAGCAGGTGTGTGCAGAGCCACATATCGCATGACAGCATCCATCTTATACCTCTGTTCCTCTCGGTATACAAAACAATTATGTTCCACTGAAGACAACATCACATAGATATTTTTCCCTAGATAAGAGATTTGAGTACAGAATTTCTACATAATATGGCACCTAGGGGTGCAGAGATATCTGAAGCCCCCCGACGCTGTTGCCCGAGAGGACACAAGGTCCTAAAGACACCTGTTGGATGTATGGTGCATGGTCACTCATGGACCTGTTACATGTATTGATGTATTGCATTGGTGCAGTATAATAGCGTGCCTATGGTTCAGTTGGGAGCCTCCATGCTGCCATAGGGAGACATAGGCATTCTTTATGCAGTCATATAGGCTCCATGATATCTCAAAGTTTCTTTTAAAGTCTGTAACTTTTCCCTGTGGTTAAATAATTGATCTACATTTCATTTATTGAGAAGTCCCAGTCTCTCTACTTGGCCCATTAATACACGGAAACGCAGCGCAGCACCGGGCCGCTGTGTTATCTGTGCACAGAATCTGAAAGCAATCCGCTCCGTTCCCTCCAAATCCTGTGTTGTAGAAATAAAGGGAGGAACGGCACAGGCTTGCTGGGTTTTTTTTTTTTCATTCTCTTAATGTTATGCAAATTTAATCACAATTTACTGCTTAGATTGACTTGAATTGGTATTATTTTAATTGGTTTTCAAAAATGTCTTGATGATGTTAAACTCCTCAGTATGGCAGAAACGGTGCGACGCTGCGGCGGCGGCGGCTGCATTGATGGATTGGTGTGCGAGTCGGCAATTCGGAAAGTTTCGGATTTCGCTGTTTTGCCTTTTTTTTCTGTGAATCTGATACAAAATGATACAAAATAGGGCGAAAGGAGCACGTAATGATAGAAGCTGCTAAATATCACGTGGGTTTGGTGGCTCGTGGAATAAGACCATTGTCTTCAACTCCTTGGAATTTTTCCTGTTTGTCTTGGCCGCTATAAGATGTACATTTTCTTTTACCGTACAGTACATCCAGCTCCAGACTGCCTCTTCCAGTGAAGAAAATGTATGGCACGTGGTCAGTATCCATTACATTCCCATGGGTCAGCTTTTCCGTACCAGCCTAAAAGCCTGCGCGCTACTAACCCGGTATTATTGCACTACGTATCTCATGGGTGATCATGCTTATGTGTTGGCTTGGTATTTATCCAACTATCTTAATTGAAGGTCCGGCATGAGCCAAAATACACTACTCACAGGCGTAACACCACGACAAACAAGGGGTACACCAGAGACACTTTAACAACGGAGGGCCCTAGGACTAGTGAGAGGGAAGATAGAAACCTCCTCTACTTACCTGCAACTGTACCCTGCACTCCTAGCCAGTCCCTATACAGGTTCCTCACCTGTCGCCGAGACGGAACCTGAAGTCCTGAAAAGACCCTACAATAGGCCCTGGCTAGTGAGTGGGCAGGTAAGGGACTCCAGTCCCACCACTGTACTAAAACAGCACAGAAGGGAAAGAATGACAGATAGGGGGTAACACAACAACAGACTGTTACAGGCAGCACCAAGACTACAGCCACACACTTCAAGAGAGGGTTTGAGCAGCTCCTTCCACCTCCTGGCTCAGCTTCCAAATGGCAAGAGAATAACCGGTATATAAAGGGACTGGAAGTCGTCCCAAACTGGAAACACCTGACCAGGAGTCTGAAGCTGCTTGAAAGCAAAACTGACAACCCTACAACTGCCAAAGAAAACACATTTAATATTGAGAGTCATGCATGGAAATGACTTAACTCCTGAACGTGGCATTAGTCTCATAACGCAGTAAGACAGCCATGACATTGTCAGAGCATACATGTGCTGGGTCATTATGGCACTTTACAATGAACTTCCAACATATCGGAGCCCCCTCCCCCAATAACTGCTACTAAGAGCGGCAATTGGGCTTGGACTGATGGGGAGGGGCTTGGACACATTGGAAGGATGTGTATTGTCCAGGTTTCGTCAACCATTACAGTACTTGTGTGTGCTAAGGAAAGGCGGAAAAGACTCAACTTCAGGGGAAAGGTATTTGTCGTAGAGGTGTTACAGGGGGTATTTATTGGCCAAAGAGAAGATAAATAATACCTGGTGGTGGAATACAGTAGTGCAATAGCATAGTAACAATGGAAGGAAAGTATTCCAGCAGGGTCAAAAATAGAGTATATCATATTGATTGGGCTACTTGAATAAAACATTGTTTATCTGGAAACTTTCCCAATGGATCTTCAGGAAAATGGCATCTTACCACTGGTGCCTTTGGCACACTCAGGGTAACTCACTTGTCTACCACTTTCCCAGTGGACCACCAATAACCAATATGTTTTTTTCTCTGGGTCATAAAGAAGAGTTCTTGTGTCACGGGTGGCAGACAGTCATGTGGTTTCTGGCCATAGAAGGTCACAGCATTTGGCTGCACAGAATGCTCCCTGACTTTCCATTGTTCCTGCTGTCAGTATTCATTGATATGGGTAGCTTTCCTGTTGGATTTTCATCTCTCCCCATTTTGGACCCAGCAGGAGCTCGCCTTCCACCCAGCTGCTGATCATCAGCATTATCTTGGTGCTTAAATTCCCCTTCCTTTCTTGGACTAGTGCTGGTGATATTTTCAGTTCATTCATGCTCTGGTTGCAAGCAGGTGGCTTGTACTCCTCTGTGTCATTGTTGTGAGTCACCTAATGATAAGTAGTTCATGCATTTCCCACCTGTCAGTCCTCCTTGTGCCGTTTATAGTGTTTAGTGGGGTTGACGAAGAGCTCATCCCACCCATTAACTATTTAGGTCCCAGCACTAGGGATACCTAGGGTCAGGTATACGGCTCGACGCATAAGTGTGGAACCTATCTAGGGTGGTGAGGGACCCCAGGGACCAGCAGTAGGTTCGGTCAGGGGTCTACATCTCTCCCTTCCCTAGACACAGGGTTTCCCCTCCCTTTCACTTTATACTTCCCCATACCTAGCGGGACATCATGTTTCCCACCTCAGCCTCACAATTGGCGCTCAATACAATTTGCAGTGCAGTGGGCACCAGATGAATAGAATTGGCTGTAAGGATAAATATCCCCCTTCAGGGTCAGCAGAGGTTTCTTTATTCATGCACAAGATCCACAGATATCTGCACATAGTGACTTTGTCTTCCTACTGTCTGCTTTTAGATCCAATCTACAGCTGTATCTAGATTTTTTCCACTGTCTCCATTAAGCAGTTTGTTTTTTTGACAAAACCTCATCAAGTCTGCCGAAAGCATGTGGGAAAACAAGTAACCAACAAGTGACTGATCTTTTTGGCCATAGTTTCAAAAGGTATGTTTTCCCAAAGCTAACACTGTGTATCACCAAAAGATCACCATGCTCACAGTGAGGCATGGTGGAGGCAGCATGATATTTTGGGTCTATTTTTTAGAAACTGGAACTGGGACTTTAGTCAAGATGGAGGGATTTATGAACAGTTTCATATATCAGTCAATTTTGCAACAAAACCTTCAGGCCTCCAAGAAAAAGCTGAAGATGAATTTCACTTTTCAGCATCACAAAGACCCTAAGTGATTTCCAATTCAACATTAGAATGGTGTCACAGTGACTATGGGATAGCAGGAAACCAGGGTTCCTCAGCTGACTCTCATACTAGGGGCCCTGTGCTATCCCTAGTCTCAGGGATACTCTTAAAGGTAGGGATGCCTGAGACACCTTCCTAGCCCTGCTCCTAAGCAGCCCTGTTTTGATACCCTCTCTCACTCCCTCCAGGGGAAGCCGTAACAGGAGTGAGATTAAATGCACAAAAATAGATATACAGGGGAAATCAAAACTCTCACACAGCACACACGCACACAGAGGTATAAGATAATAAGAGATAAGGAGGAAAACAAGAGCAGGGAGGAAACAACAAGACAATGGGTAAACTAAGCTCCACAACCACCCAGGCAAAATGCAACACTTTCCAGATAGACAGGGACACCAAAACAAACAGAACAACACAGTATAACCTATAACTGGCCTAGGTAGAAGATTTCAACCAGCTTAAATATGAGAGGAGCAGATGTGATTGGCTTCCTCACAACATGTGATCAAAGGAGCCTGACAGTCAGTGGAGTTCGTGCAAAACTCTGTGTGAGAAATGGCTTCACCAGAGTCAAGTTTTCTACTGATCCAATCACAGTCCAGACCTGAACCAAATTATAAATCTGTAGGTGACCTGAAGAGGGCGCTGTACCCAGGAGATGCACAGGAAATCTGACAGATTTGGGGATACTACAAGGAGGAGGGGGCAAAGATCGCCAATTCTAGATGAGCCGTGTGACAAACTCAATCCCAAAAAGACAATGCTGCCATTTCAAAAAAGTATTAGTTTAAGGGTGTGTAGATTTATGCAACCACATTATTTTAGTCCTTAATTTTTCTCTTTCCACCCTAAAAAAATTGCAGTTTATTTTTTTTTTTATTGAATTTTACAAAAGGACGAAAAACGTCCAAAATGATTATTTTACATGACAAAAACTGGTATTTTAAGAAGGGTGTGTAGACTTTTTATACCCATAGTTACAATAACACAGACCCCATTGTTGGGGAATATTTACAGCGTCTTCCTTCCCTCGTAAAATTGTCAATTGAAACTTATTTAATTGCAGGCGAAAGTTGTGATGATAAAGAGCGCTCCTCGCCTCCCCGGGGCTCGGCCATAAAGGGCGCAATCTACCAGAATTTTACAGCAGTTAGAAAAATCATATTAGCTTTACAAGGGCATTTATTAGCGAGTGATACGGTTCTCCTCGGGCCGCGGCGTTCACCGCTCACATATCAAAGCAAATATTTGTGCAAAATCCGTAGTAAACAGAAGTATTTGTCTCCTGTAACTTCAGCATTGAAGTCGCCAACTCCGTATTGATCAGGTGGAGAATGTGCGGCGTTATTCACTGTCTGCAGGAAATCTTACATTTCTCTACTGTTCTACGGTTCAGTGTGAGTTCATTACGTGAGGCCGAGATGTATCATCAAGCTGCGGGGCCCTGAATCAAAATTCATCCTACTAGAGTCTTCCTGAGATCTTGGCTGAATTATTTTGACTTTCTCAACATGCTCCACATCTGTGAGATCAGGGCGTTATGATAGCCACTCCAAAACATTGACTTTGTTATTCTTAAGCCACTTTGTAACCAGTTGGGCAGTACCTTTGGGTCAGTGTCCATTTGGAAGACCCATTTATGCCCAAGTTTTAAGTTCCTGGCTGATGTCTTGAGATGTTGCTTCACTATTGCCACATAATCATCTTTCCGCATATACCATCTATTTTGTGAAGTGCACCAGTCCCTCCTGCAGCAAAACAACCCAACATGATGCTGCCACTGCCGTGTTTCACTGTTGGGATGGTGTTCTTAGGCTCCAAAGCTTCTCCTTTTTTCCACCAAACGTAACGGCTGAATTATTTTGACTTTCTCAAGATGCTCCACATCTGTGAGATCAGGGCGTTGTGATGGCCACTCCAAAACATTGACTTTGTTATCCTTAAGCCACTTTCTAACCAGTTTGGCAGTAGCTTTGGGTCATTGTCCATTTGGAAGACCCAATTATGCCCAAGCTTTAAGTTCCTGGCTGATGTCTTGAGATGTTGCTTCAGTATTGCCACATAATCACCTTTCCTCATGATGCCATCTATTTTGTGAAGTGCACCAGTACCTCCTGCAGCAAAACAACCCAACATAACGTTGCCACCGCCATGTGTCACAGTTGGGATGGTGTTCATAGGCTCCAAAGCTTCTCCTCCCTTTTTCCACCAAACATAGCGATGATCATTATGGCCAAACAGTTCATTTTTAGTTTTGCCAGACCACAGGACATGTCTCCAAAAATTAAGGTATTTGATCTGGCTTTTTTTATGTTTGTTTTGGAGCATTGACTTCTTCCTGGCAGAGCGGCCTTTCGGCCCTGAATCAAAATTCATCCTACTAGAATCTTCCTGAGATCTTGGCTGAATTCCAAACGCCAAAATTACGTTTTTTTGGTCGCTGAAACCTTTTTTTTTTTAAATGCAATAACAGGCAATCAAAACATCACATCTACACAAACATGGTATAATTGAAAACGACAGCTGAAGACGCAAAAAATAAGCCGTCACTGAGCCCCAGATCCTGAAAAAGGAGAACGCTACGGGTCTCGGGAAATGGCGACAAAAGTGCTACTAGTTTTTTTTGACAATTTGTTTTTTTTTCACCACTTAGATAAAAGTAAAACTATACATGTTTGGTATCTACAAATTCGCACTGATCTGAGGCATCATATGTATTATATGCCAGGTCGGTTTTACCATATAGTGAACATGATGAATAAAAAAACAAAAAAGAATCGTGCAATTGCACTTTTTTTTGCAATTTCATCACACTTGGAATTTTTTTTTCATTTTCAAGTACAATATGTGGCAGAATGAATGGAGTCATTCAAAAGCACAACTCGTCCCGCAAAAAACAAGCCCTCATATGGCAATATTGAGGAAAAAAAAAAAGTTACAGCTCTAGGAAAAAGGGAAGGAAAAAGATAAAAATGGAAAATCTCCGCTGGGTGAAGAAGATAGCCAAATAATACCAACATACGGAGTTCAAATAATACTACCATAAACGTGCTATTTAATGCAATCATATAGTGCTCAAAAAATACCACAAAACGGACCTCAAAAATACAACCATACAACACTTACCACCATATAGTACTCAAATCATATTATTGTACCCTGCTTAATATTATCCCAAAATAACACTGAAATAATACCACTAAACAGTGCTTAATAATAATAATAATAATAATAATAATAATAATAATAATAATAATAATACCACACAGTGTTTAATAATATTAGCATAACACAGTGATCAATAATAATACTACCAAACAGTACTTAGTAATAATATCACCATACAGTGCTTAATAATAATACCACCATAAAGTGCTTAATAATAATAATAATAATAATAATAATAATAATAATAATACACAATGATTAATAATAATACCACCAAAAAGTGATTAATAATACTACCAAACAGTGCTTAATAATACCACCACACAGTGCTTAATAATAATAATAATAATAATAATAATAATAATAATATAATAATAATAATACCACCACACAGTGCTTAATAATAATAATAATAATAATAATAATAATAATAATAATACCAGACAGTGCTCAATAATAATACCACCACACAGTGATTAATAATAATACCACCATACAGTGCTTAATAATAATACCATAACAGTGCTTAATAATAGTACTAACAAACCGTGCTTAATAATAATAATAATAATAATAATAATAATACCACCATACAGTGCTGCATAATATTAATACCACCATACAGTACTTTACAATAATACCACCATACAGTGCTTAACAATAATACAGTCAAACAGTGCTTAATAATAATAATAATAATAATAATAATAATAATAATAATAATAATAATAATAATACCACCAAACAGTGCTTAATAATAGTACTACCACACAGTGATTCAATAATACCACCACACAGTGCTTAATAATAATAATACGATGCAATGCTTAATAATAATAATAATAATAATAATAATTAATAATAATACCACACAGTGCTTAATAATAATAATACCACCACTGCATAGTAATAATACCTCCATACAGTGCATAATAATAATAATAATAATAATAATAATATTATTATTAACAACAATACCACACAGTGATTCAATAATACCGCAATATGGCACTGATATAATACCAGCATGCAGTTTTCTAATAATACCACCATATAGTACTCAAATGATAGTTTGCTCAGATGACACCATCATAGAGCGCTCATTAATACCGTCTTACATTATCTAAGTAATACTTAATAATAATGTTAAACCCAGATATTTTGTCAGGTTGGTTTAATTTTTTTTTTATCTTAAATGAACTGGAGCCATACAAAAAAGTGGCTAAAAAATAGTGCCGCAATCCACCCACCGTGGCTTCTCGCAGGCATTTCGTAGCCTAATTTTTGTATTAAAGATAGTTTTTATAATGTTGCTTCTGAAATAATGGCTGTCGGCGTGCCCACAGCCGCTCTGCGAGGAATACGGCTATTTATCTACTGCGAAAAAGAAGGATTGTGTTATCTGGGAGAAGCGCTAACCTCTCTGAGCTTCTGGAAAACTTTTAGATCAAGAAACATTCAAAAAATGACTTAAAGGCAACATCATTTCCTGCGGTTCTTAGATCTGCTCTCGCTGGCGACGATGCAACGGCAATAAAGTCATAATTACGAGCAGAACAGAGGAGACATTTGTTTCATGGCGTACGGCCGATCACACAAGTGTCTGTCATGGACGCCGCAGACACCAAGTCCAGAAACTTCAGTCATAGCTGATGAGGTCAAACTATATTTTATTCTTTATTCCCTCGAGCCTATAGACGACTTTTGTTTTTTTTGTTATTGTTTATTTGTTTCCTAAATGTAAATTTCTAAGAAATCTTCATTAAAATATTCCTAAAATTTGACTGTTGTAGATCACAAGTAACTCCATCACATAGCTGGCTGTCCTGCTGCTTCTAACATGAATCCAGCAAGCTAGACAAAAAAGACTGACGGCACTCCCAATATCTGCTCAGTAACCACATCAAGGCATATCTCATTGGGAGAGGGGTGCGCAGTTAGAGGGCATGACTCCATAATGTAGACAAAAAGACTGATGGCACACCCAAAATACAGTCTGAACAGATGCAAAACTGAACATGTCATATAGTAACAAAAAAAGACAGTTGCACTCTGAAATGCTAAAGCATGCAAACAATGAATGCAATAATATAGACATGCATTACTGCTTAAGGAAATCTAGGAAATTTAGCATACAAAAATGGCCATTTCAATATCTGCCCAGTAGCCACGTCAAGGCATATCTTGTTACTGGGAAACTACACTAAAGTGAAGCCTCTCTCTGGGTTGCAAACCTCCATGTGTATGGCAAATTAGGAACCTGCTACTGAAGAATAAAATCACTTGTGGCTAATGGAGGAAGGGTGCACAGTCAGAGGGCATGACTCCATAATCTAGACAAAAAGACTGACGGCACTCCAAAAATGCAGTCTGAACAGGTGCAAAACTGAACATGTCATATAGTAACAAAAAAGACAGTTGTACTCTGAAATGCTAAAGCATGCAAACAATGAATGCAAGGGTATAGACATGTGTTACTGCTTAAAGAAATCTAGGAAAAATTGAGATATTTAGCATACAAAAATGGCCATTTAAATATGTGCCCAGTAGCCACGTCAAGGCATATCTCGCTACACTAAACTTAACACTGTGTCTGGGATACAAACCTCTATGTATATGGGCATGTAGGAACCTACTACTGAAGAATAAAATCACTTGTAGCTAATGGAGGAAGGGTGCACAGTCAGAAGGCTTGACTCCATAAACTAGACAAAAAGACTGACGGCACTCCAAAAATGCAGTCTGAACAGGTGCAAAACTGAACATGTCATATAGTAACAAAAAAAGACAGTTGTGCTCTGAAATGCTAAAGCATGCAAACAATGAATGCAAGGATATAGACATGCATTACTGCTTAAGGAAATCTAGGAAAAATTGAGATATTTAGCATACAAAAATGGCCATTTGAATATCTGCCCAGTAGCCACATCAAGGCATATCTTGTTACTGGGAACCTACACTGAACTGAAGCCTCTCTCTGGGTTACAAACCTCCATGTGTATGGCAAAGTTGGAACCTGCTACTGAAGAATAAAATCACCTGTGGCTAATGGGGGAGGGGTGCACAGTCAGAGGACTTGACTCCATAATCTAGACAAAAAGACTGACGGCACTCCAAAAATGCAGTCTAGACAGGGGCAAAACTGAACATGTCATATAGTAACAAAAAAAGACAGTTGTGCTCTGAAATGATAAAGCATGCAAACAATGAATGCAATAATATAGACATGCATTACTGCTTAAGGAAATCTAGAAAAAATTGAGATATTTAGCATACAAAAATGGCCATTTCAATATGTGCCCAGTAGCCACGTCAAGGCATATCTCATTACTGGGAACCTACACTAAACTGAAGCCTCTCTCTGGATTACAATCCTCCATGTGTATGGCAAAGTAGGAACCTGCTACTGAAGAATAAAATAACTTGTGGCTAATGGGGGAGGGGTGCACAGTCAGAGGGCATGCCTCCATAATCTAGACAAAAAAGACTGATGACACTGCCAAAATGAAGTCTGAACAGATGCAAAATCATGTCCATTTTTAAGCCAAACCTATTTTATTAACCACACCCATTTTTACGCACTTTCCTGAACCACAAAAATCAAACAAATAATAGCAGAATATAAGTGAAAGCGCTTTACCCCTCTTAACCAACCTGTACAGTTTAATTGCCTTCTGCTCTTTCATGTATAGTCTCATTGCCGCCTTTCAGTGTCAGTATACAGGAAATACAGTGATCAACAGTTACTTTAAACACATGAGCTCTGTATTTAGTGTGTGGAGTAGAGATACAGTGACATTATACATAAGAACATTTAATATAGTGTATAGCGTAAAGGTAATATAGTGATCATAGTGATATTATACATGAGCTCTGTATATAGTGTAAGGTGTACCAGTAATATAGTGATGATTACCAGTGACATACTCAGGAACTCTGTATATAGTGTATAGTGTAAAGATAATACAGGGATTACCTTTGAGATTATACACAGGAGATCTGTATATAGTGTATAATGTACAGGTAATACAGTGATCCCGGTTGACATTAGACACAGGTCATCTGTATATAGTATACAGGTAATATAGTGATCACTGGTAACATTATACACAGGTGGTCTGTATATAGTGTATAGTGTAAAGGAAATACAGGCATCACCTTTGATATTATACACAGGAGCTCTGTATATAGTGTATAACGTTCAGATAATACAGTGATCACCAGTGACAATATACACTGGAACTCTGTATGTAGTGTATACATGAAATACAGTGAACATCAGTGACGTTGTACAAAGGACCTCTTTATATAGTATATATAAAGCACCGAGATCAGCTGATTGGCGGGGGTGCCGGGAGATCAAACATTAGTGACCTATCCTCTGGAAAAGTAGTGGATATTTCCTTTGAAGCTCAGCAGGCACCTTAAGTGCTAGGGATTTGCAGCGATAAAGGCAGGTGAACAGCTGGGTGGGTGTGATATTTATTGCTTTTTAAGCCTTTTTCTACCCATTTGAATCCAGCAAAATGGCAGCAGACTGTCAAATCATATTTCCAAAAAATTACAAATATTGAGAAATTTGAAAGTAATTTGATTAGCGTAAAGCTGATTTGCTCTTCATGTGTCCCAATGTCATTATCTTGTAACCTTCCTGAAACTGTACCCATGTGGTATGAGTACGACGCCTTGAGAACCATTGTATCTCGGATGACTTTCGGTCCCCTGTATGACGCAGCAGAGGGGGTTGCTAACAAAGGGCAGGTGTTTCTCCGGCCAAACCTGCCCGTTTATGTACATGCTTGCTGGCATGGAGTTGTACTGCTGCTGCTTGGGTGAAGAATGGCGGGTCATGGCTTTCCACAGTGTCCATCAAATAATTACATGACTTCTCATTAAAGACCCAGTCATCAAATACTACCTCTGATAAATAGTGATGGCGGCTTTATAATCACATGTAGGGGTCGCACTTTGCTGCACTAGAGGAATGGGACAGCCCAGCGGCTAAGAGCATATAATCATGGCCGCCCTGCTACGGATAGGGTTGGCTGCGTACAGGAAGCACCTCATGTTTGCTGCTATTGATAAGGTTGTCTTATCCACTTATTAATAAATAATGTACTAATGTAGTGTGTAATGAAAACCAATTACCAAAGCAATTTATCACCGGGCTCCACGGCACACAGGCGCGGCGTCTGGTCATATGTGCGGACAATCAGCCTCTATGATTATAATGGATGGCTATATACAGTTACAATCAAAATCCTCCAGCCCTCATTGTAACATGTATTTGCATCATTTGGAAATGTTTAGCTGTTTGCAATTAATCCATGAGGAAGAATAGTTTAAAGGGGGGGGGTCTGTCACCCCTAAAACTCAAATTAATCCAGGTATAAATACAAATAAGGGACTGTGCCCCTATAAAAATATACCTATGTGTGTATGTATATGTGTGTATGTATGTGTGTGTATATGTCTGTATGTGTGTATGTATGTGTGTGTAAATGTATGTATGTATGTGTGTATCTATGTATATGTGTGTATGTATATGTGTATGTATGTATGTGTGTATGTATGTGTGTATGTATGTATATGTGTGTGTATGTGTGTGTGTGTATGTACATGTGTATGCATGTGTGTGTGTATGTATATGTGTATGTATATGTATGTGTATGTATATGTGTGTATGTATGTGTGTATGTATGTGTGTATATGTCTGTGTGTGTATGTATGTGTGTGTGTGTGTGAAAATGTATGTATGTGTGTATGGATGTATGTGTGTATGTATGTGTGTATGTATGTGTGTGTATGTATGTGTGTGTGTATGGATGTATGTGTGTATGTATGTATGTATGTGTGTATGTATGTGTGTGTATGTATGTGTGTGTGTATGTGTGTGTGTGTGTGCATGTGTGTGTGTGTGTATGTATATGTGTATGTATGTATGTATGTATATGTGTGTTTATGTATGTGTATGTGTGTGTGTGTATGTGTGTATGTATGTGTGTGTGTGTGTGTGTATGTACATGTGTATGTATGTGTGTGTATGTATATGTGTGTGTATGTACATGTGTATGTATGTGTGTGTATGTATATGTGTGTGTATGAGAGACAGACAGAGACAGAAAGAGAGAAAGATAGAGAGACAGGGATAGAGAGACAGACACAGACAGAGAATGACAGACAGAGAGACAGACACAGAGAGAGAGAAACAGAGAGAGACTGACAAAAAAGAGACAGACAGACAGAGACAGACAGAAAGACAGAGAGAAAGAGAGAGGATGACAGAGAGGGAGACAGACAGAGAAAAAGAGAGAAAGACAGACAGAGAGAAACAGAGAGAGACAGAGATAGAGACAGACACAGACAGACAGAGAGAGAAACAGAGAGAGACTGACAAAAAGAGACAGAGAGACAGAGACACAGAAAGACAGAGAGGATGACAGAGAGGGAGACAGACAGACAGAGTGACAGGGAGAGAGACAGAGAGAGAAAAACAGAGAAAGACAGACAGAGACATAGGGGAAACAGACAGAGAGAGACGGAGACAGAGAGACAGACAGAAAGAGACAAAGAGAATGACAGAGACAGAGAGATAGAAAGAGAAACAGAGAGAGATGGATAGAGAGACAGACAGAGAGAAAATAAGAGAGATAGACAGAGAGTACTATGAGGTCACCATACTGTGTGTTGGGAAATGTACTGTGGGGGCATCATATTATGTGTTACGAGGGGGACCCGGGGAAGCGTTCCAAGATGGTGGAGAGGCAGCTTCCGCCGGTCAAGGTCCACTGTGCGGTGTAGGGGACCACTGCTATGGTCGTTAGAGAGTGAGCGGGTTGTTGCTCACGATCGTCTGTTACGTAACAGACGATCTGCATACACCAGCTCGCCCTAACCCGTGAGGGTTGTATGGGAAGGGGCTTATGTCGCGGGCGGGGAGGACGCCGCCGCTGCTGGTCGCTCGCCAGCGCTCGGGTCCGGTGCTGCTGCGGCTGCTCGGTGGCTCGAGCGGTGGGCCGGATCCGGGGACTCGAGTGGCGCTCCTCGCCCGTGAGTGAAAGGAGTGGTTGGTTTGGGAATTTAGTCCGTGACGCCACCCACGGGTTGTGGTGAAAATCGGCACCACCGCTGCTGGTGACGCGGATCCCAGGAGCAATGGTAGGGAGCAGCTAGGATGTTGTTTTCCCCCTCCGTGGGTAGGGGTCGGTGGTCCCGGGGCCCGGTGATGAGACCTGGAGGCAGGGTTGGTGAGGTGCAGGGTTGCAGGGACAGCGTGGCGCGGTGCCGGATGGCACGGGTGTACTCACTCAGTAAGAGATGCACAAAGTCCTCGGTAAACCAAACGGCTGAATGGACGGGTCCCGCAGCCGGCTGCAGTGTCTCTCCCCGGACAGGTGATGGCGGCTGTCTTTCCCTGCACCTTGATGTACTTGTTTGACTACTATGGATCCCCAATGGTAGTCCGCTCCCCGTTGGATGGATGCCGGAGGAGCCCGTTTGGCCACAGGCGCTGGCCCTTGGGTCTCTAGCCTTAGGCGGTAGCTGTATACCCTCACGGTGTGGGCGGTTGCCTTCTATCGGGTCTTTGGTTGTTAGGAAACCCCTGGGGTTCCGGTCACACTTGGATTTGACTATTGTCGGCGGCTCCAAGCCTGGTCAGGGTCCGATGGCCCTGCCTGTGTGTGCTGGCTTCACTTCGCTCCCCGGTCGGTACCGGCGGGCCAACGCCCGACCCCGGTCCTACGGTTCCGCGTTGCTTCACCACTCCTGCAGACGGCCACCACCGTCTGCCAACCTTGCTCTCAGTGCCTGGGCCACAAACCCAGACACCCAAGTGCTCACTCCTCTCACTTCAAACTCCAAACTCTATCTGTCACTTTTCCCGCCTCCAGGCCTGTGAACTCCTCGGTGGGTGGGGCCAACCGCTTGGCTCCGCCCCACCTGTTGTGGACATCAGACACTGGAGGGAGGCAACAAGGGTTTTGTGCTTGGCTGGTGTCACTGTCTAATGGGGGTGGGGGTGTTTGAGTGTTATCTGTGACGACCTGGCTAGTCCAGAGCGCCACATTTACAGCTCGGTGCACTTGTTGCATGACGAAGCACAGTGGCACCCACGCACGTGTGCCCAAACGGAAGTCACAGAAACGTGGCATGAGGGTAGCACAGCGGTGCCCGCGCACGTGTGCTTCAATAACAAGGTGAGTCCGAGGAGGTCCCGAGGAGCTCACCGAAGGCAGGGACACGACCTGCAAAACAAGGCGCTGCCGGAGCAGCAAGGGCAAAGCCCACAAGAAGACAATAATGCCTGTACAGCGGCATAGCAGCACGCTGCCAGTCATCCAACAAAAGAGGACGGCCGTGCGCCGCCAATGGGAAAGCAGGGGTTTTAAGGAGGCGCAGCTCCACCCAAAGGCGGGCGCGAGGCGGAGACGACGAATTTGACCCAATCGAGATCCACTACGTCCCAGCCCGGCCAATCAGGGTTCACCACATCACCAGCCGTGTGATGTCAGTGGGCGAATCAAAACCTGCCACGTGGTGCACATGCTCATTCTCCTGCCTCTGAGACATAGAGGCGGGATCTGTGGCTTCACAAGATGCAGGGATAACAAGATTCTTGCTGCTTCCCTAAGTAGCTATCCTCTGCACATTGTGTAGTCTCCTGGACCTTCGGCGCTGCTGAGCGGGAGGGCTCGTGGCAGGCGAGGAATGGGAGACCACATCATTCCTTGCAACAGGGGAGCCACGAGGTGTAACAATTATGTGTAGGGGATCTACTGCGGGGTTATCATACTGTGTGTGGCAGGAATGTACAGTGGGAATATAACATTTTGTCTAGGGGAATGTACTCATACTGTATGGGGGAAATGTACTGTGGCGACCTCACACTGCATGGGGGAATGTTCCGTGGAGACATAATTCTGTATGTGGGGGGATGTTCCATAATACTGTGGGCGTATGCTTGTAGGAGTATGTAATGTGTGTGGGGACTGTTGTCTCTTTGGTGGCCGTTGCCCGGTCCCGTGCCCTGGGGGCTTTTTAATGGGGAAGGTTAGAGTCATTGGTGTGACGCCACCTGCGGGTTGTGGTTAGGATGATGGAACCACCGCTGCTGGGTTGGCTATCCCAAGGGCTCGTGGTAATGGCAGCTGTGGTGGTAGGCCATCTGCAGGTAGGGCTGAGCATAGGGAGCTGTATGGTGAAGACTTGCGTCAGAATAAGGGAGGCCACACCGTGGGTTGTAATTAACATTCTCTTCTCACTCTTGACCCTCGGACGGCTGGTCTCTGTACTTCCAGTGCCAGCTTGGTGACTCGGTTGCTCTGTCCCCAGCACCCTCAGTGTGGTGGGGTCCCCGTAGCATGGAGCAGTTTGGGGCCCGACTGTCCCTTTTTGTGGCAGTCTCCTTGTCCGTACGGCGGGCAGTGTGGACCCTATAGGGCTGGTCTGTGTCCCGAACACTTATCCTTGTTTTACTGCTGGTGCCCCTGGATCTGTGTGTCAGTGAGGTCCGTGAAGGTCCCCTCACTGTGCAGGTATTTTCCAGGCTGTGTGAAACTGACGCCTGACCTAGGGCCCTGTGCCCCGTCGGTGCTCTGGTCCCAGTGGTACTCGGGTGTACCTGCCCTGGTGATCACTCTCCTGTGCCCCTGGGTTACCGTTGCACGACCGAGCTCAAGGCACTTCTCACTCCTTCACCCTCTACTACTCGACTCCTTACTTGACTGACTACTGTCCACTCCCACCAGGCTGTCTAGTCACCTGGTCTGGCTCCACCCTCTAGGTGGCCATCCCCTTGTGCCTGACTAGTCCATACCCCCTGGTGTGTTGTGGGCACTGGGATTTTGGTGTGTGCAGGTGCAGGGGGTAGGCCCTGCATCCTTGTGAGGATGCAGTACCTAGTAGTGCCCTGAGTGGCTCAGGGGCACTACAGTAGCACAGTGCAGTCACAGTTTATGTAGAGAGTTAGTCTGTGATTGGTGGTGATGTCATAGTGATAGCACGGTGCAGTCACACAGTTTATGGAGAGGGTTAGTGTCAGACGGCGTTTGGCTCTAAACTCATCTAGTGTCATGGTGGCATGACACTGTTCACACTGGAGAATGACACTCCACACTATGCCTTCTCTGGTGCTTCTGAGTTACACAGACAGGCTCGGGCATTGGCCAGCTGTGTGCTCATTAGTGATTGGGATAGCAGGAGTTAATCTCTGCTAGCCTGCTAGTTACCTCTTGGATCACATGTTGTGGGAGACCTATCACTGTTACTTCCCACCTTTAAAAGGTGGTGGAGCCTGTCTTCCCATGCTGACTATAGCTTTTGCTAAACCGGTTTGTATGCTGTTGCTTCCCAGTCCTGCTGCTGATTGTATTACTTTATTCATGGAGTTTTGGGAAGTTTTCCCGTTGTCTTGTTATTTCCTCCCTGCTCTTATGTTCCTCCTTACCTCTTATTGTCTTATCCCTCTATGTGAGTGTGCTATGAGATAGAGATTTGGTTTTCGCTCTATGTCACTTTCTTTTGGCTTTATCACTCCTGCCTTGACTCTCCCCAGGGGTTGGGGGAGAGGGGGTATAAGATCAAGGCTGGTCAGGAGCAGGAGCTGGAAGGTGGCTCAGACATCCTCACCTTCAGAGGTAACTCTGAGATAAGGAATAGCACAGGGTCCCGCTAGCCTGAGCGCCAGCCTAGGAGTCCTGGTCCCCTGCAGGGCCAGGAAGGTGGCTCACACATCCTTACTTTCAGAGGTAACTCTGAGATCAGGGATAACAAGGGTCCTACTAGCCTGAGGACCAGTCTAGGAGCCCTGGTCCCCTGCAGGGCCAAGAAGGCGACTCAGATATCCTCACCCTCAGAGGTAACTCTGAAATTAGGGATAGCAAGGGATAGGGATAGCAAGGGTACCCTAGCCTGAGGGCCAGTCTAGGAGTCCTGATCCGCTGCTGGGCCAAGATAGCAGCTCTGATATCCTCACCTTCAGAGGTAACTCTGGGATAAGGAATAGCTAGGGTACCCTAGCCTGAGGGCCAGTCTAGGAGTCCCAGTCCCCTGCAGGGCCGGGAAGGCGGTTCAGACATCCTTATTTTCAGAGGTAATTCTGGAATTAGGGATAGCTAGGGTACACTAGCCTGAGGGCCAGTCTAGGTGTCCCGGTCCCCTGCAGGGCCAGGAATGTGGCTCAGATATCCTGACCTTAAGAGGTAACTCTGGGATTAGTGATAGCTAGGGTACCTTAGCCTGAGGGCCAGTCTAGGAGTTCCAGTCCCCTGCAGGGCCAGGAAGGCAGCTCAGATATCCTTACCTTCAGAGGTAACTCTGGGATTAGTGATAGCTAGGGTACCTTAGCCTGAGGGCCAGTCTAGGTGTCCCAGTCCCCTGCAGGGCCAGGAAGGCGGCTCAGATATCCTCACCTTCAGAGGTAACTCTGGGATTAGTGATAGCTAGGGTTCCGCTAGCCTGAGGGCCAGTTTAGGAGTCCCAGTCCCCTGCAGGGCCAGGAAGGCAGTTCAGATATCATCACCTTCAGAGGTAACTCTGGGATTAGTGATAGCTAGGGTACCTTAGCCTGAGGGCCAGTCTAGGTGTCCCAGTCCCCTGCAGGGCCAGGAAGGCGGCTCAGATATCCTCACCTTCAGGGGTAACTCTGGGATTAGTGATAGCTAGGGTACCTTAGCCTGAGGGCCAGTCTAGGTGTCCTGGTCCCCTGCTGGGCCAAGAAGGTGGGAAGGTGGTTCAGATATCCTCACCTTCAGGGGTAACTCTGGGATTAGGGATAGCTAGGATACCCTAGCCTGAGGGCCAGTCTAGGTGTCCTGGACCCCTGCTGGGCCAAGAAGGCGGCTCAGATATCCTTACCTTCAGGGGTAACTCTGGGATTAGTGATAGCTAGGGTTCCGCTAGCCTGAGGGCCAGTTTAGGAGTCCCAGTCCCCTGCAGGGCCAGGAAGGCAGTTCAGATATCATCACCATCAGAGGTAACTCTGGGATTAGTGATAGCTAGGGTACCTTAGCCTGAGGGCCAGTCTAGGTGTCCTGGTCCCCTGCTGGGCCAAGAAGGTGGGAAGGTGGTTCAGATATCCTCACCTTCAGAGGTAACTCTGGGATTAAGGATAGCTAGGATACCCTAGCCTGAAGGCCAGTCTAGGTGTCCTGGACCCCTGCTGGGCCAAGAAGGCGGCTCAGATATCCTCACCTTCAGGGGTAACTCTGGGATTAGGGATAGCTAGGGTTCCCCTAGCCAGAGGGCCAGTCTATGAGTTCCTGTCCCCTGCATGGCCAGGAAGGCGGCTCAGATATCCTCTCCTTCAGAGGTAACTGTGGGATTAGGGATAGCAAGGGTCCCCCTAGCCTGCGGGTAAGTCTAGGATTTCCTTTCCCCTGCGGGGCCAGGAAGGCGGCTCAGATATCCTCACCTTCAGAGGTATCTCTAGGATTAGTGATAGCTAGGGTTCCTGTAGCCAGAGGGCCAGTCTAGGAGTCCCGGTCCCCTGCAGGACCAGGAAGGCGACTCAGATATCCTCACCTTCAGAGGTAACTCTGGGATTAGGGATAGCTAGGGTACACTAGCCTGAGGGCCAGTCTAGGAGTCCCAGTCCCCTGCAGGGCCAGGAAGGCGGTTCAGATATCCTCACCTTCAGGGGCAACTTTGGGATTATGGATAGCTTGGGTACCCTAGCCTGAGGGTAAGTCTATGAGTCCTAGTCTCCTGCAGGACCTGGAAGGCGGCTCAGATATCCTCACCTTCAGAGGTAACTCTAGTGATAGCTAGAGTCCCCCTAGCCTGAGGGCCAGTCTAGGAGCCCCTCACACCCCGTGACAGTTAGTCTATGATTGGAGATGATGTCATAGCGGTAGCGCAGAGCAGTCACTCCCTCAGTATAAATAACTGTACCTGCTTTTTCTTCCGCTCTTTCGGAATTTGCTGAGACTTCTCGTTTGTATCAGCCAGATGCTAATAAATCTGATGAATACCTTGGTAAATGCAGCATTTTCCGTTCCTTCCTGTAAATGGTTATTTGCAGATTTCTTTGTGCTTTTTCTTCCTTTTCCGCCAGTGTTGTGCATATAGAATAATGTATACATTGTGTGTATTGTTCACTTGCAGTCACTTTTCCACCTGAAGCCCTATGATTAATATGTCATTGTGCAGCTTTATTGCATTAGAACAAAGTAAAACTTGCTGCGGAGCTTTATGACAAGAGGACCTGTCAGATTTCTGCGCTCTGCGCGCTCTGCGAGAACTCCGGGAATTCTGAGATAAAGGGTTATTTCTCGAGAAGATTGAATGGATCTGTGCAGAATCAACATTGAGTCCAATTTTGTGTTACAGGTACCCGCAATATGAAAGGTTCAGGTTCCATTCCCGCAAACTGACCCCCCAAAAAAAGGCCATTACACACAATACTAAAGGGTTAATTATGTGAGACCGCTTTCCCAATAATAGAATTTACATTGTCTAGTGCAGCCAATCACGAGGGAGAATCGCAACCAGAATAAAAGATGGAGGTCGGCCAAATGGCACCTTCCATACTATTACAGGAACAGACGGTCAGGGGGTCACAGCTCAATCCACAGAGGGACAGAAAAACAGCCACAGTGGATTGTGTTCTCCCGCTGCACAAGTGCTGGAGAGCATATAAAATGTGAGTGGTGGTCAATCTGTGAATAGTGATCCAGAGACCGGGAAGCGCTGGATCTGCAGAGTCAGTGCGAATCCTGCATTGTCCTGCGTTTTGCACTGAAATTATTTGCGCTGAGGATCAATGGAAGAAACCAAACTGCCATTATTTACTGTACCAAAAATGCTGCCCATAATAATGTAATGTATGTACACAGTGACTGCACCAGCAGAATAGTGAGTGCAGCTCTGGAGTATAATACAGGAGGTAACTCAGGATCAGTAATGTAATGTATGTACACAGTGACTGCACCAGTAGAATAGTGAGTGCAGCTCTGGGGTATAATACAGGAGGTAACTCAGGATCAGTAATGTAATGTATGTACACAGTGACTGCACCAGCAGAATAGTGAGTGCAGCTCTGGAGTATAATACAGGAGGTAACTCAGGATCAGTAATGTAATGTATGTACACAGTGACTGCACCAGCAGAATAGTGAGTGCAGCTCTGGAGTATAATACAGGAGGTAACTCAGGATCAGTAATGTAATGTATGTGCACAGTGACTGCACCAGCAGAATAGTGAGTGCAGCTCTGGAGTATAATACAGGAGGTAACTCAGGATCAGTAATGTATGTACACAGTGACTGCACCAGTAGAATAGTGAGTGCAGCTCTGGAGTATAATACAGGAGGTAACTCAGGATCAGTAATGTAATGTATGTACACAGTGACTGCACCAGTAGAATAGTGAGTGCAGCTCTGGGGTATAATACAGGATGTAACTCAGGATCAGTAATGTAATATATGTACACAGTGACTGCACCAGCAGAATAGTGAGTGCTGCTCTGGAGTATAATACAGGATGTAACTGAGGGTCAGTAATGTAATGTATGTACACAGTGACTGCACCAGTAGAATAGTGAGTGCAGCTCTGGGGTATAATACAGGATGTAACTCAGGATCAGTAATGTAATGTATGTACACAGTGACTGCACCAGCAGAATAGTGAGTGCTGCTCTGGAGTATAATACAGGATGTAACTGAGGGTCAGTAATGTAATGTATATACACAGTGACTGCACCAGGGTGAGTGCAGCTCTGGGAGTGGGAGAGGTGAGGGCATTATAATGATATGGAGTGGCTATGACTTTCCTGCATCTTCCAGGAGTCCTGGAGATTTTCCGGTTAGTCGGTATGATCTCTGCTCCTGCAGGTGTCAGGGTGGATGTAGATGATGTGCTGGTCACTGTATGGTGCAATAATTGAATATTTGTACTATTCCTATGACCTGACACTATAGTGGTTGGGAGGTTATTTATCAGCAGAATGTGATTATCCAGTCATCTCTAATTATTATTAGGGCGTCATTATTAGATCTGTTGTGTGTCTGCTCAGGGGATATATACTCCTCACACTCCGAATGTTCACAAATGTGAAAGGAAAAATTATTTCACGCAGAAATCATCAAATACCTTCCGTTTCTTCTGTTATTTCTTGGCAACCGAGGGTGCAAGTTGAGTAATTTGGTAAGAGAATGTTTTTTCCACTAGGTGGCAGTGTAAGAGGTGAAGATGACAGCAGTCATTACCACAAATCAGAAGCAGATTGATGATCGCCCGGATGAGAGTACAATGGTCCCGAAATGCAACCTGAAATCCGGGGGCGACGCCACATTGTTATTATTATCACTACATGTGAAGGATTCCTGTACAGTCACTGACCAAGAGGAGAACCGAGCAAGAAACACTGCAGCAGGAGGAGCAGCATGTGGTGTAACATACAAGTGCATCTCAACGAATCAGAATATCATCAAAAGGTTCATTTATTTCAGTAATTCAATACAAAAAGGGAAACATATACATATACGAGAGGCTGCTGATAAGTCCTTGCCTTTACCCAGAAAGAAATGAGATATGATGAAACTTTACAGTTATTCCACATACTTTCCACTGATGTTATTACACTTCTTACATCGGTATTCCAAGTTCTGTAAGCCTAGCAAAAAGGATTTCGGTTGTGCCTCAAACCAGGCATGGCAACAGAAATGGTGTGAAATTTGGTACCTCGAGGTGTTTCTTCAGGTTTGGAAACAGATGATAGTCAGAGAAAGCTAGATCTGGTGAATAAGGTGGGTGGTCAACTAGCTGGAAGCCCAGCTCTGACAGTTTTGCCGTGGTCGCTTGTGCAGTGTGAGCGGAGGCGTTGTCTTGCAGGAACAAGATTCCTTTGGACAGCTTGCCGCACCTTTTGGCCTTCAAAGCTGCCTTCAACTGGTCCAAAAGTTGAATGTAATACCTTGTATTGATGGTGGAACCCTTTTGAAGGTAGTCCACTAGCAGCACACTCTCCTTATCCCACAACACACACGCCCGCACCTGATTTTTGCACCCTGAACTTCTTTGGATGAGGAGAACCACTGTGCCTCCACTCTTGACTGCTCCTTGTTTTCAGGGTCATACAAATAAATCCATGTCACATCTATAGGGACCAGTCTCTCCAGGAAGTTCTTATCAGTCTGGAAACGCTGACAAATGGACCGGGAAGTTTTCACTCGCTGCTTCTCTGATCTGTTTTCAGACATTTGGGGAGCCACTTTGCAGATCGCTTCCTCATGTCCAAATGTTCATGGATAATGACACAAACACGGGAAATCCCCATGATGTCTGCTATTGTTTTAGCTGAAATTCGTCGATTCTCCAGTATGAGGTTGTGCACAGCATCGACGATCTCCGGAACAACAACCACTCTTGGCCGTCCAGGACGTTCCTCATCATTGGTGCTGAAGTGGCCCATTTTACATTTGGTAATGTACCTCCCTGAGAGGGGCTCAGCCGCTTCTCCGCTGCTCGGACCGAGCCGCTCGAGGTCCAGGCTCGGGTTGTCGGTGGCACGAGCGCCTCCGGACCGGGGGCCACATCGCTCTGTTAAGGGGAGGCAGTGGGGTGGTGGTAGCGGTGTGGGACGAGGTCCACAGCCGGGAGGGGGGGCCGCGTTGTTGTCTCATGGGTCGTGACGCCACCCACGGGTCGTGGTGACGGGGTGCACCACCGCTGCGGCTGGAGTGGAGAGTATTCCCAGGATCGGTGTTGCGGCCGCAGCCTAGATGTTATCCCCTCCGTGGGTAGGGGCGGTGTGTCCCAGGGCATGGTCGGGAGGGACTGGGAGCGGTGTTGTTGTCGGGGTGCAGGGTGCCGTGCTGCGGTGCAGTGTCATGCCCGGATGGCACTGGTGTACTCACGATTAATTCACACTCAGAGTCACCGGTAAACCAAAGTTCGGGTCTGATCGGGTCCCACAGCTGGCTGCTTGTGTCCCTTGTGAGGCTGATGGTGGCCCCTTTTCCCTTTCACCTCTTGTTTAACTGTTGGCTCCCCTGCCTAGACAGTGGTAGCCCGCTCCCCGGCATTTTGGCTGCCGGAGGAGCCCTCGGTTGCCCGCAGGTGCTGGCCCGTTGGATGTTTGGCCCTTGACCGTGGCTCTCACCCGGTATCGGTGGGCTTTTGCCTTCTTTCGGGACTTTGGGTGAGGATGAACCCGTGAGGTCCAGACTGCAATCAGTTAATTTGCTTATACTCAGTGGCTTCTAAGCTAGGACGGGGTCTGAGTACTTGGTTTCTGGTGCTCCGGTAAACGGTTGACTCCCCGGTTCAGGACCGGCGGGCTCCAACCCTGGCCCGGTCCCTACGGTTCCGCCGGTTGCTGTACCGGTACTCCTGCAGGCGGCCACCACCATCTGCCTGCCTGACGTTACGGGGATCCCAGGCTCCAACCCGGGTCCTTGACAGCTCTGCTCCTCACACCTCCTGTCAACTCTCTCTCCAAACTTAGGCGGGCTTTGCACACTACGACATCGCAGGCCGATGCTGCGATGCCGAGTGCGATAGTGCCCGCCGCCGTCGCAGCAGCGATATGTGGTGATAGCTGGCGTAGCGAAAGTTATCGCTACGCCAGCTTCACACACACACTCACCTGCCGTGCGACGTCCCTGTGGCCGGCGACCCGCCTCCTTGTTAAGGGGGCGGGTCGTGCGGCGTCACTGTGACGTCACACGGCAGGCGGCCAATCAGAGCGGAGGGGCGGAGATGAGCAGGATGTAAACATCCTGCCCACCTCCTTCCTTCCGCATATCCTACGGAAGCCGCAGTGAGGCCGGTAGGAGACGTTCCTCGCTCCTGCGGCTTCACACACAGCGATGTGTGCTGCCGCAGGAGCGAGGAACAACATCGGACCATTGCGTCAGCGTAATTATGGATTACGCCGACGCTGTACCGATGATACGATTACGACGCTTTTGCGCTCGTTAATCGTATCATCCAGCCTTTACACACTGCGATGTCGCATGCGATGCCGGAAGTGCGTCATTTTCAATTTGACCCCACCGACATCGCACCTGCGATGTCGCAGTGTGCAAAGTGCCCCTTAGTCTGTTTGTATTTCCTGCCTCAGGACAGTAGTCTCCTCGGTGGACGTGTCTTTCCACCTGACTCCGCCCATCTGGTGTGCCCTACTGGCCCTGAGGAAGGCATCAGGTCTCCCCTTCGGGTGACTGATGTGTCCTCACAAGAGATGGGGGTGTGTGTGTAATGTGGTAGGTGTTGTTACCTGTGACCCCTGGGGTCCAGGGCATCATATTCCCCCTTGGTTTAATGCAGACCATCCGCGAGCTGCACGACCGACTCCGGTTTATTTTTATTTTTCTTTTAACTGTAAAAACGGTAAAACGAGAAACACTTACAATTATAATAACATTTGTACATTATGATTTCTGCAGGTCTTCCCCTAAGTCCAGAAACATGGCCAGATCACCCAGGCGGGAACGGGTATGGTGCGGCGCACCCGGCAGTTGTTCAAGGGCTCCCCGGAGGATGGTCACCGGTCCCGGTGGTGACTGGACTCCAACCTGCTCTGCTGCGGGTCCTACCTCCAATCTGCCTCTCCAGAGGCTAACGGAACGGGAAGGCATGAAAAGGGGGCAGGTAGGGCAATATTTACAAGCCCAAAAGTTTTTGGGTGGCCGGCAAGTCCACGGCCTTGTCCATGAGCAGTCACTCACGCAACAAGGTTGTCAACGGGGGATGCAACACAAGTCCCATCGGGTCCTTTTTAATAGCCAACGGGTACCAATACTCCTCTTTTAGTTGTCTTCTCCTGATGTGGACTCAACCTCCGCTTCGAACATCTCCAACATGCAGCAGACATGGTGGGACAGGGCCATTCGGTACCCATTTCCACCGCTGCGTGGGATATAGGTGGCCGCCAGGGCACTGCCGTTGAGGAGACTCTCATCGGCCTCCTCCGACCCTGAGACCGGCTCTGTATCGGGACCGGAGTCGTTGCTGTCGGCCCCTGCTCGGCTAGGCCTCGCTTCCCTCTGGGCCGGGCGGGCTGCCGGGGCCATCTCTCTCTCAGCGTCCAGCGGGTTGTTGTCAGTTGCCGTAACCTCCGGGCTGGCTGCTCCTTCAGCCACCCCGACCTTCGGACCTTCCTGAATCGGCGCTTCGGGTCCCGCTGCCATGGCAGGGGGCAGCAGGCCGGGCAAATCAGCAGTGGCGGTTTCCATGGGCGACGGCGGAGACCGTATAAGGGCCAGGGGTAAACCGGGCCTCTCAGCCGCAGCGGCCGATCCTTGCGGGACATAGAGGCGTGGGTGACTCACCAGCTCCTCCAACTCGGCCTCCATCTCGTGCACCTGGGCGATGGAAGCCAGTGCCTCCACCTCTGCGGTCCACTGCTCCATCAAGAGGCGTATCTGGTTCCGGTGGCGCTGACAAATCTCCGCTATCCGGGCTCTTATCCACGCAGGCTCCGGGGTATCGGGACGCTGGACAGGAGTCGCCATGCTGCACAGTCGGGGTCCAGGAATGGAACGGATGCAGGGTCCTGGAGTCCCTGCCTTTTTATCTTCTCGGTTACATCAGGCAGCCTCCTCGCCCGCCTCCCCCTTGGTTTTCACTTAGCACTCCTCCTTCGGGGGCGGTGCTTCACTTTCGCGCCTTCACTGCTCGGGGAAGACGACTCGAGCGGGAAACTTTCGCGCCAAAATGGCAGAACTTCAACTTCTTCGGCAAGACGCCACTGACGGATACTTCTAAGGCGCACTTCCACAGGTAAGTGGACTGTCCGAATCCTGTTCGTGACGCCAGAAGAGTCGATGTGTACCGCCGTGAGAGGGGCCCGGCCGCTCGAGGTCCGGGTTCGGGTTGTCAGTGGCACGAGCGCCTCTGGACCGGGGGCCACGTCGCTCTGTTAAAGGGAGGCAGTGGGGTGGCGGTAGTGGTGTGGGACGAGGTCCGCAGCCGGGATGGGGGGCCGCGTTGTCGTTTCACAGGTCGTGACGCCACTCTCGAGTCGTGGTGACGGGGTGCACCACCGCTGCGGCTGGAGTGGAGGGTATTCCCGGGATCGGTGTTGCAGCCGCAGCCTAGATGTTAGCCCCTCCATGTGTAGGGGCGGTGTGTCCCGGGGCCCGGTGAGGAGGGACCGGCGATGGTGTTGTTGTCGGGGTGCAGGGTGCCGTGCTGCGGTGCAGTGTCGTGCCCGGATGGCACTGGTGTACTCACGATTAATTCACACTCAGAGTCACTGGTAAACCAAAGTTCGGGTCTGGTCGGGTCCCGCAGCCAGCTGCTTGTGTCCCTTGTGAGGCTGGTGGCCCCTTTCCCTTGCACCTCTTGTTTGACTGTTGGCTCCCCTGCCTAGACAGTGGTAGCCCGCTCCCCGGCATTTTGGCTGCCAGAGAAGCCCTCGGTTGCCCGCAGGCGCTGGCCCGTCAGATGTTTGGCCCTTGGCGGTGGCTCTCACCTGGTATCGGTGGGCTTTTGCCTTCTTTCGGGACTTTGGGTGAGGATGAACCCGTGAGGTCCAGACTGCAATCAGTTAATTTGCCTAAACTCAGTGGCTTCTAAGCTAGGACGGGGTCTGAGTACCCGGTTTCTGGTGCTCCGGTAAACTTTTGACTCCCCGGTTCAGGACCGGTGGGCTCCAACCCTGGCCCGGTCCCTACGGTTCCGCCGGTTGCTGTACCGGTACTCCTGCAGGCGGCCACCACCGTCTGCCTGCCTGACGTTACGGGGATCCCAGGCTATAACCAAGGTCCCTGACAGCTCTGCTCCTCTACACCTCCTGTCACTGTCACTGTACAACTTAATCTGTTTGTATTTCCTGCCTCAGGCCAGTAGTCTCCACGGTGGGCGTGCCTTTCTGCCTGACTCCACCCACTTGGTGTGCCCTACTGGCCCTGAGGAAGGCATCAGGTCTCCCCTTCGGGTGACGGGTGTGTCCTCACAAGGGATGGGGGTGTGTGTGTAATGTGGTAGGTGTTGTTACCTGTGACCCCTGGGGTCCAGGGCGTCACAGGTAACCCAATTCTTAACAATGGAATATGAAGGGCATTGATCCCACAATGTCTGCGACGTATCACCATGAATATCCTTTGCGGACTTTCCTTGCAGAAACAAGAATTTTATCCCTCCTCTGCTCTCAGTTGCTGTGAATATCGCATGAGACTCCTCCATTTTGTTTTCCCGCGGGCGTACAGCACTGTTACCATAAGCAACAAACACAACATTTTGAAGACATATATTAGACACATAAAGGCTTTCATGTGGTGTAACATTCGTTACCATAGAAACAAAAAAAAGTTCACAAAGCCAAAGACTTATCAGCAGCTCTTCGTATAGAGTCATTACACAGAGGGATCTATTCCTGTATATTATATATATATATATATATATATAGAGTCATTACACACAGAGGGATCAATTGCTATATATTATATAGAGTCATTATACACAGAGGAATCTATTCCTATATATTATATAGAGTCATTACACACAGAGGGATCTATTCCTATATATTATATAGAGTCATTATACACAGAGGAATCTATTCCTATATATTATATAGAGTAATTACACACAGAGGGATCAATTCCTATATATTATATAGCGTCATTATACACAGAGGAATCTATTCCTATATATTACATAGTCATTGCACACAGAAGGATCTATTCCTATATATTATATAGAGTCACTGCACACAGAGGGATCTATTTCTATACATTATATAGAGTCATTACACACAGAGGGATCTATTTCTATACATTATATAGTCATTATACACAGAGGAATCTATTCCTATATATTACTCGTTTAAGATGTCCTTAAAAAATATCCCCAAAGTTATCTAGCACTTTATAAAAAAAAGTAATATAAATGTGAACGTGCAAAAGCAAATGGAAAGAAAGATGTTATGTGCAAAAATGTCCTACTTTCTTACCTGTCGACTCTCCCAGAATGTCTGAACTGAGGGAACACCTCCGCATCTCCGGAAGAGTCAAGACATGTACAAAACCCTGCAGAAGTCAGTATGTGCTGGGCATCTAGAGGAGGCACTGATTGAGGTCTTAAGGGGAACATATCAGAATGGATATTGTATTTCTAGAAATTAAAATTTGTGATAGATTCCTTGTAAGTAGATTGTAGGATTTTATATTTAAAAAAGTGCAGCGCCTTTGTAAAAGGGTAAAGATGGACTACATAAACCAGTGTGGGGTAGCAGCGTTGCTTGGGCAAAAACGTGAGGCAGTGAGGCAGCAGCGTGTTCACACCAACAGTCTATTTATTGTTGCAGCATAAATAGATCCAATTTCCCACAGTCAAAGTCTCTTCCGGATCACAGCCGGTGCATATAGACAAATTCTTTGCATCAAAAAGTCTTGTTACCTTAGGACCCCGTTAACCGCAGGGATCTGTGTAAGGTTCTCCTAGGCTCACACTCTTGGCCTGTGTTCACTCCACACAGAGCCAGCCCAGCTCACACAGCATGTGTTAGCTTCACCAAGCCTGGCTCTCAACTGAGACACACCCTGCTGTGCTCTGCATGATTTAAACGAAAATGCCGGACATGAGGATTGCTACAAAACCTGGACTGGGAGGAGGGATCTGTCTCCCTGTTACCCTTTGTGCTATACTCCCAGTAATAGCTATAGCAAACTCAGAGGGTTTCCAGACACATTCTGGGGGACACATAGCGGTCTTCAAATATTACCCCTGTCACTGCCTCACATATCCCCCCCCTCAGTTCAAACGGGCGGGGTTGAACTTTTGCCAACATACAGGGACCTCTGGACAGGGCATCCGCATTGCCCTGCAACCTACCAGCCCGGTGTTCCACAGAAAAGTGAAAGTTCTGCAAGGAGAGAAACCACCTGGTGACTCTAGCATTTCTCTCCTTAGCATTCCTCATCCAGACCAAAGGGGAGTGGTCTGTCACCAGGCGAAAGTGTCGCCCCAGCAGGTAGTAGCGTAGGGATTCCAGAGCCCATTTTATGGCCAGGCACTCCTTCTCCACTATGCTATAGTTCTTCTCTGCCGGGGTGAGTTTTCTACTCAAATAGGTGACCGGGTGCTGCTCTCCATCTACCTCCTGGGACAGAACTGCACCCAGACCCACCTCAGAGGCATCCGCCTGTACTATAAACTCCCCCCAGACCCACCTCAGAGGCATCCGCCTGTACTATAAACTCCCCCCAGACCCACCTCAGAGGCATCTGCCTGTACTATAAACTCCTTTTGAAAGTCAGGGTTGACAAGGACAGGCTGACCACATAGGACTACCTTTAGCGCCTGAAAGGCTTCCTCTGCTTGTGTATTCCAGTGGACCATGACCGACTTCTTCCCTTTTAAAAGATCGGACAAAGGCGCCGACCTTCCAGCAAAATTGGGTATGAATCGTCGGTAATACCCCATTATACCCAGAAAGGCTCTTACCTGTTTTGTGGTAAGGGGACGAGGCCAGTTTTGAATGGCTTCGATTTTGTTTACTTGTGGCTTGATAACCCCTTGGCCTATCACATACCCCAAGTAACGGGCTTCTTTGAGACCCATAGCACATTTGCTTGGATTCGCCGTCAGACCAGCCGCTCTGAGCGAATCCACTACCGCTTGTACCTGAGATAAGTGGGTGCTCAAGTCACTGCTATAGATGATGATGTCATCCAAATATGCGGAGGCATATGGTTGATGGGGTTCTAACACTATGTCCATTAATCTCTGAACTGAAACGTGGCCGGAGCCCCATGTAAACCAAATGGCAAGACGACATAGTGATAGAGCCCCCCTGGCGTGACAAAAGCGGTCTTTTCTTTTGCCGCCTCTGTCAGCGGCACCTGCCAGTAACCTTTAGTGAGATCGAGAGTCGTGAAGTACTGGGCCCGTCCCAGTCTCTCTATCAGCTCGTCGACCCTGGGCATGGGATACATATCAAATTTCGAAACCTCATTTAATTTTCGGAAGTCATTACAGAATCTTAAAGAACCGTCTGGTTTTGGGATCAGTACAATGGGACTGGCCCATTCGCTCGTGGATTTTTCAATAACCCCTAGTTGGAGCATCTTTTTTACCTCCTCCGCAATGGCTTGCCTACGAGCCTCTGGTACCCGGTATGGCCTCAGGCGTACCCTTACTTGAGGCTCGGTGACAATATCATGGTGGATTACGGTTGTTCGGCCGGATAGGCTTGAGAACACATCCGTATTCCGCTGCACTAACCTCCAAGACTCCCGTCTCTGCTGTTTTGAGAGAGAATCCCCTATCCTCACTCCCAATTCATCATCAGGGGACTCCTCCTTTGTTGTTGTCAAGGCACCTGAAAAGGTTAGGTCCAACGTTACGTCAGCCACCATACATTCCCTGTCTTTCCACGCCTTCAGCAGGTTTACATGGTAGATTTGCTCTGGCTTTCTTCTACCTGGCTGATACACCTTATAGTTTACTTCCCCCACTTTCTCCCGGATCTCATAGGGACCTTGCCATTTGGCTAAGAACTTACTTTCTGCAGTAGGTATTAGGACTAAGACACGATCTCCCGGTTTAAAAGACCTGATGGAGGCCTTTCTATTATACTGAGTACTTTGGGCTGCCTGAGCATCCAGCAAATGCTCTTTAACAATGGGCATTATTGCCGTGATACGATCCTGCATACCCATAACGTATTCCACTGTGCATTTGTGAGGGGTGGGCTCCTGTTCCCAAGTTTCCTTAACTATATCCAGCAGTCCCCGCGGATGTCTGCCATACAGTAACTCAAATGGCGAGAACCCGGTGGAAGATTGTGGGACCTCGCGGATAGCGAACATTAAATAGGGCAATAACATGTCCCAATCTTTCCCCTCTTTGGAGACCACCTTTTTCAACATAGCCTTCAGAGTTTTATTAAAACGTTCCACTAGACCATCAGTCTGGGGATGGTACACTGACGTGCGTAGCTGCTTGATCTGGAGGAGTTTGCACAGTTCCTTTGTAATTTTAGACATAAAGGGAGTGCCCTGATCGGTCAGGATTTCTTTGGGTAACCCCACGCGACAGAACATAGCAAACAACTCCCGAGCAATAAGCCTCGCCGAGGTGTGACGTAGTGGAATGGCCCCCGGATAACGTGTCGCGTAATCCATCACTACCAGGATGTGCTGGTGACCACGGGCTGATTTTACAATGGGTCCGATCAGATCCATAGCAATCCGCTCAAAAGGCACCTCTATAATGGGTAAAGGTATCAGAGGACTACGGAAACGGTGCGTTGGTGCGGTCAACTGACAAACTGGGCAGGACTCACAGAACCTCTTAATTTCTGCGCCGACCCCTGGCCAGTAGAACCGCTGAAAAATGCGTTCCCGTGTTTTCTCTTCACCTAGGTGCCCACTCATTAGGTGGTTATGAGCCAATTCCAAGGTCTGACGGCGGTACGGCTGAGGGACCACCAATTGTTCCACTATTTCCCCCCGGATTGTATCAACCCGATAGAGCAACTCTCGCTTTAGAGCCATGTAGGGAGTTTCCAGCCTGGCACCAGGCCGCTGGGGTACCCCATCAATTACCTGTACATTTCCACGTCCAGGAGCCAATGTGGGGTCCCGGAGCTGCGCTGTTCCGAAATTATCTGGAGACACGTTCAACTCCGGGATTGCCTCGGGTGGCTCAACCTCTCCTGCCATTACCTCTAGGGGAAACCTGGCAGGGTTACACTCTGTCCCTATACTGGTGACCCCTACGGCAGGTATCCCTGAGTCGGGATCGTCCAGCTCAGGGCCTGGTTCAATCATACACCTCGGAGGGCTAGGTCGCCTCCCACATAATGTCCAGAACAGGGGCAAGTCTCTTCCCAAAATAACAGCATATGGAAGTCTTTTCATCACCCCCACTTCATGTTGAACCTCTCCACACGAGGTAGCAATGGTGACCCTTTCCATAGGGTATTCACGTAGGTCTCCATGAATACAAAGTACCCCTACTTTATGTCCCGTAGGGTTTTCCCCGGAGACCAAGGAGGCATGTACAAGAGTCACTAAACTTCCTGAGTCCAACAAAGCCTCTGCTGTATAGCCATTAACACGTACTTTGCAGAGATGGGGCTCCTCCCCCATAGTAACAGTGCTTACGGTACAAACAGTATGGGCATACATTGATACCCGGCGAGCGTACCGGCAGTCCATGGGTTCTGATGTGAGTGGGCACTGTGCCATCACATGCCCGAGCTGATGGCACCGCCAGCACATAACAGCAGAGGTGTCCCTGTTTCGGGTGTCTGACTTTGGGGAACCGGGACTCCTGCTGACCTTAGTCTGGGGTTTACTCTCTGCCAGGGCTGAAGACAGGGCAGCACCTGAGGAGGGACGGGAGTCTTTTACCAACTGTGAAGGGGGCGTATCCCTACGGAGTGCCCGCCGTGAAGCAGAGTCCCGGACCAACTCCTGGGTAGCTGTGTAGCGTTCCACCAAATTCACTAGCTGGTCTAGGGTACCGGGGTCCCCCTGTCCCACCCACCATTGAATGGGGGCTGGCAAAGTCCGCACAAACCGTTCAATCACCACCCGCTCAATCATCTGTCCGGGGTTCAAGGTCTCCGGCTGCAGCCATTTTTTTACAAGGTCCAGTAAGACATGGGCCTGTGAGCGTGCAGGTTTTCCCTCCTCAAAGGACCACTGATTCACTCGTGGGGCCCGGAGATAAGTGTTAACCCCTATTCGTGCAAGGATCTCACCTTTCAGTGTGCCATAGTCCTTTGCATCCTCCGTGCTGAGATCCAGGTAGGCTTTTTGGGGTTCACCTACCAAGAACGGGGCCACGACATCAGTCCAACGGTCGATAGACAATTTCTCTCGCTCAGCGGTCCTCTCAAACACGGAGAGAAAGGCTTCCGGGTCATCCTCTGCACTCATCTTCGTAAGTGCCGCCCTTACTTTGTCCTGGGCCGCAGGAAGGACTGGATGACCTGGAGTTACTCCTGGGAGCGCTTCTCGCAGAGCAGAAAGCTGCTTAGCCAACAAGCTGTTTGTCTCCTGTTGCTGAACTAACGCCCGCTGGTGCTGAGCATTAGCCTGTTGCTGTTGTGCACTGGTTTGTGCAAAAACCTGCTGTAGTTGAGCAGTAGACTGGGCCAGCTGCTTTACAAGATCCTCCATAGTGGCTGCTGAGGTAAACTGTAACTTTGCAGGCTTGATCATAAACATGTGAAAACTGGGTTGTTGCCCCCAGCAACCAGGCTGCAACGCCTGTAAGCTTCGTGGACCCGCCGATCCACCGCAAACAGTCAGTAAAAAAAAATTTTTTTTTTTCCCGGGTAAGTACCTCTTAGGCCATTGCCCTTAGCAACCAGGCTGCCATGCCCGCATTCTCCACCATAATGTGAGGTAGCAGCGTTGCTTGGGCAAAAACGTGAGGCAGTGAGGCAGCAGCGTGTTCACACCAACAGTCTATTTATTGTTGCAGCATAAATAGATCCAATTTCCCACAGTCAAAGTCTCTTCCGGATCACAGCCGGTGCATATAGACAAATTCTTTGCATCAAAAAGTATTGTTACCTTAGGACCCCGTTAACCGCAGGGATCTGTGTAAGGTTCTCCTAGGCTCACACTCTTGGCCTGTGTTCACTCCACACAGAGCCAGCCCAGCTCACACAGCATGTGTTAGCTTCATCAAGCCTGGCTCTCAACTGAGACACACCCTGCTGTGCTCTGCATGATTTAAACGAAAATGCCGGACATGAGGATTGCTACAAAACCTGGACTGGGAGGAGGGATCTGTCTCCCTGTTACCCTTTGTGCTATACTCCCAGTAATAGCTATAGCAAACTCAGAGTGTTTCCAGACACATTCTGGGGGACACATAGCGGTCTTCAAATATTACCCCTGTCACTGCCTCACACCAGCTATAAAAACCCCATATTGTCTGCCATAAAGAAAATAAAACAACAAACAGTCTGTATAGCCGAGGGGTTCGCCCGTTCAGACACAGGGTTCTACCCTTTACCAAGAGTCCCACTTCTGGAGGTCTGCTACCTCCATACACAGAGCACTGAGTGAATCCAGAGGCCTTCATTTTACCTCCTGGTTGGAGGTATGAGCAGCCGTCCCACTCTCTCTTTGACTGTTCACAAAAAATGGCCCTTGTTAAACATCATTTAACCCTCTCAGCACTTAGCTGTCATGCTAGGTACGGGGAAGTACCAAGCAAATGGCGAAAGAGAAGAAAAACCCTGTGTCTAGGGAAGGGGGAGATGGTGACCCCTGACCAAACCTACCGCTGGTCCCTGACTTCTCTCACTACCCTAGATAGGTTTCACACCCATGTGGAAAGCTGGATACCTGGCCTGGCTGACCCTATAATAGGCCCTAAGTAGGGAGCGGATGGGAGGAGCACTTAGTCAACCCTGCTAAACTCTAAAGAACACACAGGGAACACAAACAGGGATATTGAATGAATAACATGTCCAGATGACTCAGGGAGAGGAACTGCAACAACAACAACAAAGGTTATACAGATGAATACAAGCCGACTGCTTGTGTGCCACCCCCACGTCAGCAGCCGGGCTGCTCGAATTCGGATCCGCAGTGGCTCGAGGGGCGTCCGGACCCGTTGGTCGTGCGGCCACACAAATGAAAGGGGGTATTTACAGGGGATGGTGTATTTGAAGTTTGTGATGCCACCCGTGGTGTGTGGTAAGGTGGAGTGCTACCGCTGCAGCTGGGAGTACCGGGGGTGATGGAGTGGGCAGCTAGGTGTTTTAACCCCTCCACAGGTTGGGGGGGATGCCCTGGGACTCAGTGATGGTGTTGGGGAGTGCCGTTGGGGGTGAAAAGGTCAATCGAGTACTCACTCAGTCCATAAAGCTGACACCGACAACTTGGTAAACCAAAGTTCTGGACACCGCTGCCGCCGAAGGGATCTCGTTTTGGATCCCGTCCCAGATGGTGTTGCCTGATGATCTGGGACCTTTTCCTTGGCACTCAGTCTACTTCTTATTTGGCCCCGGTAGCTTGAAACTAATCGGGTCCCGCTCCCCAGTGTGGCTAACTGTGGGAGCTTGGTCTCAGGGTTCACGCTTGGGATTTCCTGGACCATTTGAGTGGAAGGTCCTATCCAACTCGTTGCGCTAGTAGCCCGATTTTGGAGCGGGTGGAGAGCGGATCTTGAAGGCTCCGTTCTTGTCAGGTGAATTGTCAGGTTGCCTAAAGCTACTCCCTGTCCTAGGGTCCATGTACCCCATCGTGCCCTGGTCCCAGCCCGGCGATGGTACAAGGCCGCCGGCTGTCCTCCTCGACAGTTCTGTGCCCCTTGTCACGATCCCCTGTGACCAGGGGTCCATCTCCTACCAGGCCCAGACCACCGTCTGCCACCTGGTTACTTCCAAGGAGCCCAGCTACTGACCTCCTCTCTCCTTCACCTCCAACACTACACTGGATCTACTCCTCACACTCCTGACCTCCCCTTACCAACCCCCCAAGTGGGCGACCCTATTCCACTCAGGCCGTCCACTGGTGTGTCTAGTGGGTGTGGTTCAGAGTGTTCCTAGGATTTTGATTAGCTCATTTTGGCAACACCATAGTTGGGGACCCGTAACCAAGGAGGAGGTGGATATTGCACAGAAGGGCAGATTGCACAATACAATGTGACGACCTGATAGGCCAGGGCATCACATTCCCCCTTGGTTAAACGTAGCTTGTCCCCGAGCTACAGGACATCAGAGGTTTATTTATTTTTTTTTAACTGTGAAGATAGAAAATATAAAAGAAACATTTTTATTTACACTATACATCCTTTATTAGGGAGGCTGGCACTTAAACGTTACTATCACTTTTACGAGTTCATCGTTCCAATGTTGGAACGCTACCGGTTTCAGTTGTAGCGGAGGCTAAACCTGCTCCGTTGCAGCCTCTTCCTGCAACAGTCCAGTCCCAATGTCTCGGATCCCATTAACCCACCACCCAAACAACCTGACCCCCTGCAAACCTATTGTGGGTCCGTGACCAGGTTAAGGTCCCGGGTGTTGTAATAGACGACTCTGTTAACAGTCCTGAGCAACCTGGTAGCCATTGCCCATTGCGCCGACCCCCACTGGGGCCTCCTGGTGCGATCTACCAGCACTGCACCGTCCAAGGCCCTGATGACCTTTTTCCTGTAACAAAGGGTGGAAAAAGGTTCAACAAGGAGGGTGCAGTCTAATTATAGCAGACTTTCCTGTCACCTTCCATCAGGAACCCTTCAGCCAGTCCCCGACAACCTCCTCCATTTGAACACTGGAGAACGTTCAACAAAGGTGACAGTCCATATAAAACTTTAAAACTTACAGGTTCCGGTCCCTTTAATGTCGGGCACCTCCGGGACATACTCTTGCAAAGTGCCCTGGTAAACCACAGCGACGGCAGATAGGCACTACTTCTTCCATAGTATCAACTGAGATCTCTTCATCCGTAGTGGGCTCTGCCTACACCTCCATTATCTCTAATGCCATTAGTGATTGATGATAGAGTCATTCAAAAGCCGTTTCCTCCAAAACGTGGCACCCATGCAGATTCTGGGGTACTGGAACCTGAATCGCCTCCCTCCATCTCCTCCGGTTCCGATTCCATGGTAAACGAGTCAATCTGGTCAGAGGCCACAGACTGGTCTTCTCCATCGGGAGTCGAGGGATTCGCTGCCGGTGTTGCGGGCAGTGTCTCTGGATCAGCCATGGCAGGGGGTGGAGGTGACAGCGGATGAGTGCTTGCCGTGAGCGGGGGCAGTCCGGATCCCACAGCCACATCGGCCAGATTAGTGGAATCAACTAGGACTGGGTGACTGCTTACTCACTCCTCTCGTGGGACTCCAGTCCCATGGGTTTGCACCGCCGTGGTCATCCTCGGCATCTCTATCCGTGAAGCGGCTCCGGGAGCTGTACCCTGTGCTGAGCGGCTGCGCCTCTCCGCCATCTTGAGTCTGCACTGTCCAGGAACGTTATGGCAGAGTCCTGGAGTCCCTGCTTCAGCGATATCACCAAAAACACTAGTGGAGGATATCTGCAGGGGATGTACACTAGGTGTCGCTAGACACACTAGTGAGGGATAGTCGAACAAGCCAAGAGTCAGAAGCCGGGAGATAACGTCAGTGACAGAGGGAGAATGACAAGCCAAAGTCTAAGTGAGAGTCGAGGGTCTGTAAACCAGGAATACGCATCAATAACCAGGATGAAAGTGGAGCTGGAGTCAGGGGACAAGCCGAGGTCAAGAAGCCAAGAGGAGAAGTCGGGGACATGGGAGCGAGAGGAGCCGGAATCAGGAAATAAGCTGAAGGTCAGGGAGGTCCATGGTGCCGGCGGCGACAACAGGCAGCCAAAAATGCCCAGATGAGGAGCTGCCTCATCTTCTCTTAGTGGCCGTGACTGAGGACTGCACATCCACCTCCAATTCAGATCAAGAGTGCCCAACCACGGCCATTATCAGAAGACAGGGCAGGTCCGGAACTGAGCATTTCCGACCACTGACGTCACCAAGAACTGCTGGACGGGTGTTGGACCCCAGCCTATCAGAAATTGGTGACCTATCTTAAGGATAGACCATCAATGTAAAACTGTTAGACAACCCCTTTAAATCCAAAAGTTTGCAAAAAACAGAAAACCACTCTCTTTTATGGAGGATAGATACGTGTTCTGCGGATCCAATATGTGACTATTCCTTCTGCCCAAAGGTCCGTTAATCTGCTATTACATAAGCATATGCTGCATCCATCCAGAGAAGGTAAAAGGAAACCCCGGAGGAGCCGCCAGCCCACTGATCCTTGAAGGAAAACTCCATTTCTATGTGTCTGTCATGTCCTGCCCTTCCGTGCCGTCTCTCCAGTCACCGTATACATTGCAGCAGCTCGGGACTCCTTTTCCTAATATTTACACCCTGGTACAAAATGTTGATGGGTCAATTAGATCTGCTCAGTAGTGGAGGGGGGTAACAAATGCTTTTTAGAAAAAAATAAAAAAAAATAAAAATTAAAACAAATTAATAGCTAGTGTAAAATCTTATACCCCAGTCACCATAGTCATGAGGATAAAGTTATGCCGGGTTAGAATTATTTTTGAGGTTTTTTATGGACCATCCCTTGAAGGATTCACTGACTTTAAACATATTACAGCAGTGCAGTGTTACCAGGAAAACCTTGCAATCAGTGATGTGGAAGCAAGTGCTGAATTTTCTCCAGCGCCACCTCTGGCAATAGTAAGCATTACATGTAAAGTGTATCGTCACCTCACCACTAGGTGGCACTTTGCTGCCTCCTTTTATAAGCTGCCCTTAGAGGATATTCACACTGCTCTCCTGCGTCCACACATGTGAACTCGGCGCAATCTACTGTCTCGCTGGTATCTTAAAGGGCTGGTATATCATTCATCAAGAAAACAATGGCCATAAAGAGAGATGTAACTGGAGTCCAACATGCAGAATTTGGGAGCTGGGCTCGATGTATGGGCCATTATGGCATTTTAGATCCTATGAAGATATATGTGTTTGCTGCCCATGTGTAATAATGTCCCCTTTCCTGGGCATTTCCTATAATAATGTTCCCCACCTTGGCCCCTTCCTGAAATAATGTCTCACATCTTGTAATAATGTCTCCCTTCCTGTAATAATGTCCTCCTTCCTGGGCCCATTCCTGTATTAATTTCCCCCTTCCGGTAATAATGTCCCCTTCCTGTAATAATGTTCCACTTTCTGGGCCCCTTCCTGTATTTAGTTCCCTCTTCCTCTAATAATGTCCCTTTTCTGGGCCCCTTCATGTAATAATGTCCCCCTTCCAATTTCCCCCTTCTTGTGCCCCTTCCTGTATTAATTTTTTCCTTCCTGATCCCCATCCTGTAATAATGTTTCCCTTCATGTAATAATGTTCCAGTCCCTGGTCCACTTCCAGTAGTAATTTCCCCCTTCCTACAATAATATCCCTTTCCTGGGTCTCTTCCTGTAATGATGTCCCCATTCCTTAAATAATGCCCCCCTTCATGGGCCCCTTCCTGTAGTAATAATAATAATAAGTTTTATTTCTATAGCGCCAACATATTTCGCAGCACTTTACAATTAAGAGGGGACATGTACAGACAATATGAGATAATACAAAATAACAAAATTAAGATACCAAGAGGAGTGAGGGCCCTGCTCGTAAGCTTACAGTCTATGAGGAAATAGGGGAGACACAAAAGGTGAATGGGGGGGAGAAAAGCTTGTCATATATGGTCCAGCCATTGATTTAATAGGGGATTCCTGTAATAACATCCCCCTTCCTGTGCCCCTTCCTGTAATAATTTCCCCTTCCTGTGCGCCTTTTTGTATTAATTTCTACCTTCTTGTGCCCCTTCCTTTATTAATTTGCCCTTTCCTAAAGTATTGTCCCCCTTCTTATAATAATTTGCCCCTTCCTGTAGTAATGTCTCCCTTCCTTGAGTAATTTCCCCCTTCCTGGGTCCCTTCCTGTAGAAATATCCCCCTTCCTGTAATAATTTTCCCCTTCCTGTAGTAATGTCCCCCTTTCTGTAATAATTTTCCCCTTCCTGTAGTAATGTCTCCCTTCGTGTAGAAATATCTCCCTTCCTGTAATAATTTTCCCCTTCCTGTAGTAATCTCCCCCTTCCTGTAATAATTTTCCCCTTCCTGTGGTAATGTCTCCCTTTTCTTGAGTAATTTCCTCATTCCTGGGTTCCTCCCTGTAGTAATGTCTCCTTGTCTAGAGTAATGTCCCCCTTCCTGGTCCCTTTCCTGTAGTAATGTCCCCTTCCCGTAATAATGTACCCCTTCCTGTAGTAATGTCTCCCTTCCTTGAGTAATTTCCCTATTCCTGGGCCCCTTCCTGTAGTAATGTCTCCATGTCTAGAGTAATTTCCCCCTTCCTGGGCCCTTTCCTGTAGTAATTTCCCCTTCCTGTAATAATTTACCCCTTCCTGGAGCGATGTCTCCCTTTCTGTATGAATTTCCCCCTTCCTGGGCCCTTTCTTGTAGTAATGTCCCCTTCCTGTAATAATTTACCCCTTCCTGTAGTAATGTCTCCCTTCCTTGAGTAATTTCCCTATTCCTGGGCCCCTTCCTGTACTAATGTCCCCCTTCTTGGGCCCCTGCCTGTAGAAATGTCCTCATTCTTGTAATAATTTCTCCCTACCTGTAGTAATGTCCCCTTTTTCAGTAATAATTTCCCCCTTCCTGGGCCCTTTCCTGTAGTAATGTCCCCCTTTCTGCATGAATTTCCCTTTTTCTGGGCCCTTTCCTGTAGTAATGTCCCCCTTTCTGTATGAATTCCCGCCTAACTGGGCCCTTTCCTGTAGTAATGTCTCCCTTTCTGCATGAATTTCCCTTTTTCTGGGCCCTTTCCTGTAGTAATGTCTCCCTTTCTGTATGAATTCCCGCCTTCCTGGGCCCTTTCCTGAAGTAATGTCCCCCTTTCTGCATGAATTTCCCTTTTTCTGGGCCCTTTCCTGTAGTAATGTCCCCCTTTCTGTATGAATTCCCGCCTTCCTGGGCCCTTTCCTGTAGTAATGTCTCCCTTTCTGCATGAATTTCCCTTTTTCTGGGCCCTTTCCTGTAGTAATGTCTCCCTTTCTGTATGAATTCCCGCCTTCCTGGGCCCTTTCCTGTAGTAATGTCCCCCTTTCTGCATGAATTTCCCTTTTTCTGGGCCCTTTCCTGTAATAATGTCTCCCTTTCTGTATGAATTTCCCCCTTCCTGGGCCCTTTCCTGTAATAATGTCTCTCATCCTGGCCACTTCCTATAATAATGTCCCCCATCATGGCACCTTCCTGTACTAACGTCTCACATCCTGTACAGATTGTCTCTCCAGGAAAGGAGACAAACTCTAGCGCCACCTATTGGAAGCAGCAATCCTAAAAGTCAAAATTGGCCTTTATCAAGCCTTTTCATATGACCTAGGATATATGCCAGATCAGAATCCCAATTGGCAGACACGGTGTTTCGGGGTGATTGCCCCTCGTCAGTGCAAAGTGTGGGTATCTGATCTGGCTGTATGAGAAGCTATGTGGGGACCACGGGGGAAGACTATTCTCCTTATGGAGACCTGACAAACAGAGGAAGATGTGGCTGGTAGGTACATTACTAGGGACAGGGTACATGCACAGTGATACCACTCCGACAGAGAAACTCCGGAGTGGAGATCTAGGTAAGCTTCTGATTTTTTTTGGGCCGCATTATGATAAGTGAGGTTTCCCTGGCGCCTCCGCTGCGCCCTGCACATGAGAGAACCCGGCTTAGTGCTCTAGCCACTTGGGATGAAATATTCCTCCATTTAGGACCATAAGAGCAGCCATCAGGTGAAGCAGCTAAGCACACAACAGTAAAAAGTCCATTTCCACCTTCCGCAGCTGTCGCTAACACCCCCCTATTCCACCTCTCACAGGCAGTGGCGTCTCCCTGCTGTATGTAATCAGCTGCGCCTGGAAAGTGCCATGTAACAAGGAGGTGGTCACACTTCATTACATTGGTTAAATACTTGTCAATACGAGCGCTATAGATACAAATAAATAAATGCCGCGTGCGTCCTGCGCTCCCCGGACGGGAGAAGTCGCCCTTCATCATATGTCTTGAGTATTATCTACACTTCACCAACAAAGAAAGCCCCCCGGGAAGAGCGCGAGCCGGGCGCAGCGCTGGGGTAATGGCTTTATGTTACATTTCACTATGTAGAGTGCTTTACATTGAAGGATTGTGGTATAAATCCACATTATGTATTTTATGCCTGAACTGCAAGATAAGTAATACTCATGCACATCGCACTCTTTAACCCCTTAAAGGGGTTTTCTTATGAATAAAATTAATTTTAAAGTTGATTTTAATCAATAGATCTTGGAATAATAATAATTTCTACAATTGGATGTGTTTATATAAAATGTTCCTGTGCTGAGATAATCTTATATACGTGTCCCTGCTGTGTACTGTGTAATAGCTGTGTCTGACCGTACAGGGACATGGTCTGATCATACCACAGCTCCTGGGCCGGGGAGGATTGAAAAGAGAGTATAGCTACACAAAGGTTTTTACTAACTTGGCCGACTAACAATCGACAAACAGACTGGTAGTTCATAGACAGTTAATCTCTGCTGGTCTGCTTGTGAGTCATCTTTAATCACATGTTGTGGGGAGCCAATCACATCTGGTTCCCTCCATTAGTGCCAGCTATAGCTTATCTTACCTGGTCTGGTGATGTGTTGTCAATCCAGACTAACTGGTTGTTGTAGTACTTGTTGTTGTGCGTGTTTGTGGAGTTGACCCTTGTTGTCTTTTTGCCACTACCTTCCTGCCCTTGCTTTTCTCCTGAGTCTCTCATTGTTTGTTCCTGTGTGTTTGCAGGGTGAGAGAGTTTATTTTTTTTCTGTCTGTCTTTATCTGTGTTTCCATCCCTCCTGTCCCTTCCTTCTCTGGTGGGAGTGGGGAATAAGATCAGTTCTGGTCAGGAGCTTAGCCAGGCACAAGACTCAGGCATCTGCACCATTAGGGGTATGATGGTGGGATATTGGGGGTCATGTACCATTTTGTGTGGGTTAATGTTTAGGCGTAGTTCACTGTCCATTATTTGTTTTGCTTGTGTGTACATTGTATTGTCTGTTGTGTTCCTGGCCCTAAGTCTGGGAGAAGGGGCCTGGGATCCACCTACTGTAAACTCTCTGCTTACCTGGGGGATTTGTCAGTCTGTTTGAGAACTTGAAGAGAGAAGGAAGAAGATTGATCCTCTGAGGGAAAAGCTGCGGCTCCCCACAGAGATCTGGACATTTACCAGTTATTGGATTAGATTCATATTTCTGGACTATTTTACTCTCTGTTTTGTGGATTATGTTATGGACCGTTTTGTTTTGCTTGGAATAAATGCTCTTTGGATTGTACAGCCACCTTTCACTCTATTGATTGCGTGATATGGGAGAAGGACCCCATCACAAGCGGTAACCCTGAGATTAGGGATGGTTTAGGGACCCCTAGCGTAAGTGACAGCATAGGAGCCCCTTTCCCTCGCTTTCCTACAGTCACACCATGACAAATAGACAAACAGGACAGCATGGTATCCTAGATGATTCTTTCTGTGAGGTAAAACATTTCCATGTATGTTTTTAAAAAAAATGTTTTACCTCAAAGAAAGAACTATTTGCAATTCCGTGCTGGAATGTCTTTATACTCTTTTTTTTGTCCTCCTCTAAACAGGAGATGTAGTATGATCAGACCATATTACTGTATGGTCAGACACAGCCATTACGAGTTTCCATTTTTTAAGCTTTTGTTCTTTTTTTTTCTTCTTCCAAGATCAATAACTTTTCTACTTTTTTTTTTCCACCTATCTCTACGGGGGCTTTTTTATTTTACAGGATGAGTTGGAGTTCTGAATTACATGTTCAATGTACAGAAAAATGGAAACCAAAAATTTCAAAGTGTTGTGAAATTATGAAAAAAAAGACAATTCCGCCATTGTTTTTTGGATTTTGCGGCATGCAGATTTTTGTTAAAAATGTCCGCTTCACCATAAATAATTGATGCTCAGAAACTTTAGACAATATAAATATATATATATATATATATATATATATATTTAGTACAACAAAGCAAATAAACAAAATTGGTCTCTTAAAGGACAAAATAATCATAGAAAAATAATAAAAGGATAATAATAAAAATAATAATATACTTTGTTTTCCTTTTATTATTTTTCTATGATTATTGTGTCCTTTAAGAGACTAATTTTGTTTATTTGCTTTGTTGTACTAGATCCTTTCCCTTGACAAAGGCTCTGCCTAACAGAGCCGACATGTTGGCATAAGGAGTTTTTGGTGTGACTTTTTGCAGAAATCACTTACAAATAGATAAAAAAAATCATTTTTCACCACTTTTTGTGTGCCAGAAATTTCCTCCATTATTTAGTATGATTCTCCAGGTCAGTACAATTACTGGAATTACCAAACTTTTAAGTTTTTTTTTTTAAGATTTTAGTGGTTAAAAACTACTCCAGGGCTGGGGAGTTTCCTGGTTGAATGGAGTTAAAGCTTCCACTCCATGCATTGTCTATAGGTTTACTGAAGCTAGCCGAGGGCTACATTCTGTCTCCAGCAGTCCCATAAACAGTTAATGGATCTTCATTCAACTGGGGCCCTATTTTTGAGCTTGGAAGTGGTGGGGAATCCAAGGGGTTAATGAACTATCCATTATCCTGTAGATAGGTAACGATTTGCTAAATTGAGATAATCCCTTTAAATGGCAAAGTCTGTTTTATCATTCACATGAAGAAGGAAACACTAAAAAATCAGACCTTCTTCCCAAGCTGACATTTGGCACTGGAATACAACATATATGAGCAACATGATAACCAATAGAGCCAAAAAAATATTTACAGTAGATATGGATAGATACTAACCCTAAACTGATGTCAAATATTTTAATAATTAAAAAGTTGAAACAAATTGTTTCCATTAATGCATAAAAAAATGCAGCAATAAAATAATATAAAAGAGGTAAACAGTAACACTGTATAATAAACTCTGGTGGAAGCCACCTTCTTTGTGACGACCCTTGAGAAAGCTTCCTACTATGGTGAAACGTGAGGGCCACTGATGAAGCCATATTCTCTGGTGAAACTTGTGAGGATCCCTGGGGAAGCCACTTCCTCTGGTGAAACATGTGAGAATGCCTGAGCTAGCAACTCCCTATAATGAAACATGTGAGGACCCATGGGAAAGACACATTCTATGGTGAAATATTTCAGGAACATTGAGAAAGCTACCTACTGCGGTGAAACATGTCAGGAATCCTAAGGAAGCTACTTACTGTGGTGAAATATGGGAGAACCAATGAGAAAGCTACCTTCTGTGGTAAAACATGTAAGGATCCCTAAGGCAGCTTTCTCTGTGGTGAAACATGTGAGGAACCTTAAGGATACTACTTACTGTTGTCCCATTAGGAAGCTACCTTCTGTGGTGAAACATGTGAGGACCAATGAAAAATGAGAAAGCTAGCTCCTGTGGTGAAACATGTGAGGAACATTGAGAAAGCTACTTATTTGGTGAAACAAGTCAGGAATCCTAAGGAAGCTAACTACTGTGGTGAAACATGGGAGAACCAATGAGAAAGCTACCTTCTGTGGTAAAACATGTGAGGATTCCTAAGGAAGCTTTCTCTGTGGTGAAACATGTGAAGAACCCTAAGGATACTACCTACTGTGGTCCGATGAGGAAGCTAACACCTGTGGTGAAACATTTGAAGACCCCTGAAGAAGAAACCTACTGTGGTGAAACATGTGAGGAACCCTAATGAATCTTCCTCCTGTGGTGAAACATGTGAGGAACCTTAACGAAGCCACCTTCTGTGGTGAAACATGTGAGGACCAGTGAGAAAGCTAGCTCATGTGGTGAAACATGTGAGGACCTCTAAGGAATCTGCCTCCTGTGGTGAAACATGGGAGGAACCCTAAGGAATCTTCCTCCAGTGGTGAAACATGTGAGGAACCCTAAGGAATCTTCCTCCAGTGGTGAAACATGTGAGGAACCTTAAGGAAGCCACCTTCTGTGGTGAAACATGTGAGGACCAATGAGAAATAAGAAAGCTAGCTCCTGTGGTGAAACATGTGAGGAACATAGAGAAAGCTACTTATTTGGTGAAACATGTCAGGAATCCTAAGGAAGCTACCTACTGTGGTGAAACATGGGAGAACCAATGAGAAAGCTACCTTCTGTGGTAAAACATGTGAGGATCCCTAAGGAAGCTTTCTCTGTGGTGAAACATGTGAGGAACCCTAAGGATACTACCTACTGTGGTCCCACGAGGAAGCTAACACCTGTGGTGAAACATTTGAAGAACCCTGAAGAAGAAATCTACTGTGGTGAAACATGTGAGGAACCCTAAGGAATCTTCCTCCTGTGGTGAAACATGTGAGGAACCTTAAGGAAGCCACCTTCTGTGGTGAAACATGTGAGGACCAATGAGAAAGCTAGCTCATGTGGTGAAACATGTTAGGACCTCTAAGGAATCTGCCTCCTGTGGTGAAACATGTGAGGACCAATGAGAAATAAGAAAGCTAGCTCCTGTGGTGAAACATGTGAGGAACATTGAGAAAGCTACTTATTTGGTGAAACATGTCAGGAATCCTAAGGAAGCTAACTACTGTGGTGAAACATGGGAGAACCAATGAGAAAACTTCCTTCTGTGGTAAAACATGTGAGAATCCCTAAGAAAGCTGTCTCTGTGGTGAAACATGTGAGGAACCCTAAGGATACGACCTACTGTGGTCCCATGAGGAAGCTAACACCTGTAGTGAAACATTTGAAGATCCCTGAAGAAGAAACGTGGTAAAACGTGAGGAACCCTAAGAAATCTTTCTCCTGTGGTGAAACATGTGAGGAACCTTAAGGAAGCCACCTTCTGTGGTGAAACATGTGAGGACCAATGAGAAATAAGAAAGCTAGCTCCTGTGGTGAAACATGTGAGGAACATTGAGAAAGCTACTTATTTGGTGAAACATGTCAGGAATCCTAAGAAAGCTACCTACTGTGGTGAAACATGGGAGAACCAATGAGAAAGCTACCTTCTGTGGTAAAACATGTAAGGATCCCTAAGGAAGCTTTCTCTGTGGTGAAACATGTGAGGAACCCTAAGGATACGACCTACTGTGGTCCCATGAGGAAGCTAACACCTGTGGTGAAACATTAAAGACCCCTGAAGAAGAAACGTGGTGAAACGTGAGGAACCCTAAGGAATCTTCTTCCTGTGGTGAAACATGTGAGGAACCTTAAGGAAGCCACCTTCTGTGGTGAAACATATGAGGACCAATGAGAAAGCTAGCTCATATGGTGAAACATGTGACGACCCCTGAGGAAGCTACCTCTTGTGATGAAACATGTGAGGACCCCTGAGGAAGCTACCTCTTGTGATTAAACATGTGAGGACCCCTGATGAAGCTACCTCCTTTGGTGAAACATGTTAGGACCCCTGAGGAAGCTTTCTTCTGTGGTGATACACATAAATTCCAAGAAATTATTAATCCATTTGGATATGAACTATCCTTACTACTGCTTGAAATTTTATGGGGTTTTTTTTTTGTATGTTTTTGGCCCTTGTATTAAATTTCATCAGTGTATGTGGCCATTGCTGGAATTATAATGATATGTCCTTTTTTGTATGAGCACACTGTGCCAAATATTACCATAATTCAGATGGGAACTCAAATACCCATACATTAGTAAGACATATATGGAAAGGATCCCACCTAAACTCCAGTGGATTCTGTCAATGATATTATATCTTCTAGAGATCACTTTTTGGAAAAGAAAACTCCTTTTTATAAAAGAAATTAAAATGTCTGGTCATGTTAATGAGAATTGTGTGAAAATGTCTCAATGGACTTGTCTACTAATACAGTGGCATGCAAAAGTTTTGGCACCCCTTGTCAAAATAAATGTTATTGTGAACAGTTAAGCAAGTTGAAGATGAAATGATCTCTAAAAGGTCAAAAAGGTAAATATGACACATTTCCTTTGTATTTTATGCAAAAAAAAAATAATTTCATCTGTTTCATTTTAAAAATAAAAAAAAGGAAAATGGGCCAATGCAAAAGTTTGGGCACCCTGTATAGTTAGTACCTAGTAGCACTTCCTTTGTCCAAGTACAAGGGGCTGCTGGTAAGTCTTTGGCTTTAATAAACAACAGACCAATTATAGATATACAGTTCAGAACAAAAGTTTGGACACACCTTCTCATTCAAAGAGTTTTCTTTATTTTCATGAGTCTGAAAATTGTAGATTCACATTGAAGGCATCAAAACTATGAATTATCACATGTGGAATGAAATACTTAACAAAAAAGTGTGAAACAACTGAAAATAGGTCTTATATTCTAGGTTCCCTTTTTCTTTGATTACTGCTTTGCACACTCTTGGCATTCTCTTGATGAGCTTCAAGAGGTAGTCACTGGAAATGGTCTTCCAACAGTCTTGAAGGAGTTCCCAGAGATGCTTAGCACTTGTTGGCCCTTTTGCCTTCACTCTGCGGTCCAGCTCACCCCAAACCATCTCGATTGGGTTCAGGTCTGGTGACTGTGGGGGCCAGGTCATCTGGCGTAGCACGCCATTACTCTCCTTCTTAGTCAAATAGCCCTTACGCAGCCTGGAGATGTGTTTGGGGTTATTGTCCTGTTGAAAAATAAATGATGGTCCAACTAAACGCAAACCGGATGGAATAGCACGCCGCTGCAAGATGCTGTGGTAGCCATGCTGGTTCAGTATGCCTTCAATTTTGAATAAATCCCCAACAGTGTCACCAGCAAAGCCCCCCCACACTATCACACCTCCTCCTCCATGCTTCACGGTAGGAACCAGCCATGTAGAGTCCATCCGTTCACCTTTTCTACAAAGACACGTTGTTTGGATCCAAAGATCTCAAATTTGGACTCATCAGACCAAAGCACAGATTTCCACTGGTCTAATGTCCATTCCTTGTGTTCTTTAGCCCAAAAAGTCTCTTCTGCTTGTTGCCTGTCCTTAGCAGTGGTTTCCTAGCAGCTATTTTACCATGAAGGCTGCTGCACAAAGTCTCCTCTTAACAGTTCTAGAGATGAGAAGGTGTGTCCAAACTTTTGGTCTGTACTGTATGTGTGTATGTGTATGTATGTGTATGTGTAAGGGGTGGACGGACCCCTGGTGTGGAGAAGACGTTTTTCCCCCCCTGAAGACGCCACAGGAGTATGGTGGCACATTGCACAATGTTGTGTGTTATGTACGGTTCTCCCCCCCTAGGTGCCAGTGTAGTGAGTGGTTCTCCTGGTAACAGTGACAGGGAAGGAAGGGGCAGGGCAGCCTAGGAGGGAAGAGAAGGGGGGTTGGGCTCTGAATGCAGGGCAGTGTGCTGTGAGATGTAACAGGAGAGAGCTGAGGAGAAGTGCCGGGGCAGAGTGCAGGAGTGGGTGCTGTGGCAGTGGAGCGGAGAAGTTGGAGCTAATCCGGAGCCGGTAGTGAGTACTGGAGCCGTCCCCTAGTTCAATACAAATCCCTGGGAAAGGGCTGGACTAAAATCGGGATAGGAGTACCACTGCTAGGGGGATAACGATTGGCCCCTGCAGGCAAAGGAACAAAGGAAAGTGCCCGTAGAGAAAAAGGAAACCGTTTTTGTAGAAAAGGACCTGTAACTTGTAACGTACTAAAGTAAACCTGCTGCAAACAGAAAGATGGAAGCTTTGTCTAATAAAACGGTGTTTGGTTTATCCGCTGCCTGCAATTGTCTCTTTCCTGAAAGTGAAGAAGGAGCTGGAGAGCACAGAAAGAACGCTGTCATGAATGGGCCCCATGCATCCACACTCTGCCCCAACAACACACCTGTATTGCAAGTAACGGCCGGGCCGGGGTTCAGCCTGCGGCCCACAAGGCGAGGGGACCCGACTACACCCCCTGAGGCGCCCCCTGCCCCCGTTACATACAGTTAGGTCCAGAAATATTTGGACAGTGACATAAGTTTTGTTATTTTAGCTGTTTACAAAAACATGTTCAGAAATACAATTATATATATATACTAGAAGGTGGCCCGATTCTACGCATCGGGTATTCTAGAATTTACGTATTGTGTAGTTCATGTATGATTTTTGTTATATATATATATATATATATATATATAGATGTTGTTGTGTGTAGTTACCAAGTGTTTGTGTAGGCGCTGTACATGTTCTGGGTGTTGTCTGGGTGTGGCGGGGGGTGAGAGCGGTGTTGTATGTGTGTTGCGTGTGTTGCGTTGTTTGTGGAGCGCTGTGTGTCTGTAGCGTTGTGTGTGTGTGTTGCGCGGTTTGTGTGTGTGTGGTGTGTTTTGGGGGGGAGGTATGTTTTGTGCAATGTGTGTGTTGTGCGGTATGTGCGTATATTTATGTATGCCGCGGTGTTTGTGTGTTGGGTGTTGTGTGTGTGCAGCGTTGTCTGTGTATGTGGGTGTCTCTGTATGGCGGTGTTTGTGGTTCCCTGTGTGTGTGTGTGTGTGTGTGTGTTGGGGGGAGGTGTGCACCTCCCATCGTGCTCCATCCCCCATGCTGCGCACCCCCCATCGTGCCCCATCCCCTATGCTGTGCATTCCCTATCATGCTCCATCCCCCATGCTGCGCACCCCCCATCGTGCTCCATCCCCCATGCTGCGCACTCCCCATCGTGCTCCATCCTCCATGCTGCGCACTCCCCATCGTGCTCCATCCTCCATGCTGCGCACTCCCCATCATGCTCCATCCCCCATGCTGCGCACCCCCCATCGTGCTACATCCCCCATGCTGCGCACCCCCCATCGTGCTACATCCCCCATGCTGCGCACCCCCCATCGTGCTCCATCTGCCATGCTGCGCACTCCCCATCGTGCTACATCCCCCATGCTGCGCACTCCCCATCGTGCTACATCCCCCATGCTGCGCACTCCCCATCGTGCTACATCCCCCATGCTGCGCACCCCCCATCGTGCTACATCCCCCATCGTGCTACATCCCCTATCGTACTACATCCCCCATGCTGCGCACTCCCCATCGTGCTACATCCCCCATGATACGCACCCGCCATCGTGCTACATCCCCCATGCTGCGCACTCCCCATCGTGCTACATCCCCCATGCTGCGCACCCCATCGTGCTACATCCCCCATGCTGCGCACCCCCCATCGTGCTACATGCCCCATGCTATAATAGTTCTCCTATTATACTCAGAGAGGAGTATAATAGGAGGACTGTAATAGGAGGAGTAGTCCTGGGGGGAGAGGAGTATAATGCCGGCTCCCTGCACATGTGTACCGGGAGCCGGTGTACGCTGATAACTATGATACACATCGGGTAACCAAGGGACCTTAGTTACCCGATGTGTATAATGGTTACCAGCGTTCACGGGCTCCGTCAAGATCCCAGCATCGCAAGGTTATGTCTGGCGCTGCTGGGATCGTGACGGAGCCGGTGTAGAAGCAAGCGATATCCCAGGATGTTGTGATGTGTGGATGTGATGTGTGAGGTGTGTGTGAGAGTGAGTGTGATCTGATGTGTGTGTGTACTCACCTGGGAGTCAGAGCTCCGTGTCAGTTGGGCCAGAGCGAGTGTGCATTGCGTGAAGGGGGCGGGCCCTGCAGAGAGCCGGGGTGAGAGGCCAATCCGTGTGGGGGGCGGGGCCATGGCGAGCCCAGCGGCCAATCAGCTTTGTGTCACCGTAAGGACACAATTTTGGAGCATGACAGACAGACAGACAGACAGAATAAGGCAATTATATATATAGATGGGCTGAAAGTGCACACTCCCAGCTGCAATATGAGAGTTTTCACATCCAAATCGGAGAAAGGGTTTAGGAATCATAGCTCTGTAATACATAGCCTCCTCTTTTTCAAGGGACCAAAAGTAATTGGACAAGGGACTCTAAGGGCTGCAATTAACTCTGAAGGCGTCTCCCTCGTTAACCTGTAATCAATGACGTAGTTAAAAGGTCTGGGGTTGATTACAGGTGTGTGGTTTTGCATTTGGAAGCTCTTGCTGTGACCAGACAACATGCGGTCTAAGGAACTCTCAATTGAGGTGAAGCAGAACATCCTGAGGCTGAAAAAAAAGAGAAAATCCATCAGAGAGATAGCAGACATGCTTGGAGTAGCAAAATCAACAGTCGGGTACATTCTGAGAAAAAAGGAATTGACTGGTGAGCTTGGGAACTCAAAAAGGCCTGGGCGTCCACGGATGACAACAGTGGTGGATGATCGCCGCATACTTTCTTTGGTGAAGAAGAACCCGTTCACAACATCAACTGAAGTCCAGAACACTCTCAGTGAAGTAGGTGTATCTGTCTCTAAGTCAACAGTAAAGAGAAGACTCCATGAAAGTAAATACAAAGGGTTCACATCTAGATGCAAACCATTCATCAATTCCAAAAATAGACAGGCCAGAGTTAAATTTGCTGAAAAACACCTCATGAAGCCAGCTCAGTTCTGGAAAAGTATTCTATGGACAGATGAGACAAAGATCAACCTGTACCAGAATGATGGGAAGAAAAAAGTTTGGAGAAGAAAGGGAACGGCACATGATCCAAGGCACACCACATCCTCTGTAAAACATGGTGGAGGCAACGTGATGGCATGGGCATGCATGGCTTTCAATGGCACTGGGTCACTTGTGTTTATTGATGACATAACAGCAGACAAGCGTAGCCGGATGAATTCTGAAGTGTACCGGCATATACTTTCAGCCCAGATTCAGCCAAATGCCGCAAAGTTGATCGGACGGCGCTTCATAGTACAGATGGACAATGACCCCAAGCATACAGCCAAAGCTACCCAGGAGTTCATGAGTGCAAAAAAGTGGAACCTTCTGCAATGGCCAAGTCAATCACCAGATCTTAACCCAATTGAGCATGCATTTCACTTGCTCAAATCCAGACTTAAGACGGAAAGATCCACAAACAAGCAAGACCTGAAGGCTGCGGCTGTAAAGGCCTGGCAAAGCATTAAGAAGGAGGAAACCCAGCGTTTGGTGATGTCCATGGGTTCCAGACTTAAGGCAGTGATTGCCTCCAAAGGATTCGCAACAAAATATTGAAAATAAAAATATTTTGTTTGGGTTTGGTTTATTTGTCCAATTACTTTTGACCTCCTAAAATGTGGAGTGTTTGTAAAGAAATGTGACAATTCCTACAATTTCTATCAGATATTTTTGTTCAAACCTTCAAATTAAACGTTACAATCTGCACTTGAATTCTGTTGTAGAGGTTTCATTTCAAATCCAATGTGGTGGCATGCAGAGCCCAACTCGCGAAAATTGTGTCACTGTCCAAATATTTCTGGACCTAACTGTATGTGTGTATGTATGTGTATGTGTTTATGTATGTTTGCGTGTGTGTGTGTGTATATATGTGTGTGTATGTATATGTGTGTATGTATATCTGTGTGTGTGTATGTATGTGTGTGTGTGTGTGTGTATGTGTATATGTATGTATAGATGATAAGGTGTGTCCAAACTTTTGGTCTGTACTGTATCTATCTACATATATATATATATATATATATATATATATATATATATGTGTGTGTTTATATGCGAGAAATTGCAGTTGTCCATCAAATTTGATGTTCTGCTTTCTGCATTCAATCCGTGTTTTTCATTGTTTGCTTTACTGTAGAGTGTTTCCATTACTGGGTTGTACTCTAGCTCCCTCTGGTGGCCAAGCTTTAGTAGCACCAGCTTTGTATTTCATGCTTCCTTTCTCCTCCCCTTTGTGCATTTCAGGAAGGAAGCCTCCATTTCCTGCTGACTCACAAACTGAGGAGATTCTCCATTTTATGCCTGTGTGTTAGCATTGCTGCTAAGGAAATATATGTTTTTTTGTTGCAAATCTGTAGTTCTGGACTACATGTATTAAGTTAGGTTTAAGCTGCCTTTACATTTATATTGTCAGGCTCTGTATGTATGTTCCCTGTTATTGTATACACGTGCTGATTGTACATATCTAATTGTTTTAGTTTCAAACACATCTACCAATGTTCAATAAATACCGATTTCCTTCAAGCAACAGTCTCCGTATTGCTATAGTGGATAAAGGTTTATCCGCCTGTCAATCTTCTTACGCCCCAGGGCCCGTGTAGGGAGGACAGGACATTAGAGCAAAGCTAAAAGTGCTCACATCTGTGACTGTTCTCCATTTTCTTCTCCTATTGCTACAAGAGAAATTGAAGTTCCATGGATCATGTCTCGATTCGCTTCTATGATGGCGGTAGTGCAAATGTGTGACCACTTCTATAGAAAGCAAATGGAGAAGAGATCTCGTCTGGAGATTACATCTTCATTCATGTAGGGGGACACAGGACTTCTATTCTATGAATAGTGGAGGTCACAGCGGCGATCCTACATTCATCAGCAATCCTGGGGTGAAATGAAATATACCGCCTGGATGACTCGGCATTACTTGGATTACTTCAGTTCAGCATTTGCGTTTGTGTGAGCTGATGTGGATTTGTGTATTTGCAAGAATGGAGCTGACTAATCTGAGTCTTTTTGCTGACACCTGCCTGGCCGGGACATGAATCCTCCCGGGTAGAATTCCATGTATATCATTCGGTTCAGATTCCGTTCTCGGCATAAGCTCCTGAAGATGACGGATCTCCATCGCGGGGATGTGATTTGCATACACATGAAAGAGTTAATGTCACAGCGCATTACTCTAGGAAAGGGGCTTGTGATCAGCCGGGGGTTTGATCATTCCGCTTTCACACTAGAATATTATCAGTGCTGACGGGCGGTTTTTAGAAGTCTGGGACACAGCACAAAATCAGAAATCTACTGTCAGGGAAGTATAATGAGAATGAATAAAACACAAGGTAAAGATATAAGAGCCCTGGATAAATGGCGCCGAGACGGGGAGCGGGGCCCGACGTGCACATCTAGATTGGATCAAAGGTAAAAGACTAAAATACTCCAAGTAAAGCCTACAGAGCCATGTAATGTCACAGACAAGGCTTCATCCGCCTCCACTGGCTTAGAAGTGCTCACTCCCTTCTGCTGACCATGGAGTGCTCACCTGTCACTGCTGACCATGGAGTGCTCACCTGTCACTGCTGACCATGGAGTGCTCACCTTTCACTGCTGACCATGGAGTGCTCACCTGTCACCGCTGACCATGGAGTGCTCACCTGTCACTGCTGACCATGGAGTGCTCACCTGTCACTGCTGACCATGGAGTGCTCACCTGTCACTGCTGACCATGGAGTGCTCACCTGTCACTGCTGACCATGGAGTGCTCACCTGTCATTGCTGACCATGGAGTGCTCACCTGTCACTGCTGACCATGGAGTGCTCACCTGTCACTGCTGACCATGGAGTGCTCACCTGTCACTGCTGACCATGGAGTGCTCACCTGTCACTGCTGACCATGGAATGCTCACCTGTCACTGCTGACCATGGAGTGCTCACCTGTCATTGCTGACCATGGAGTGCTCACCTGTCACTGCTGACCATGGAGTGCTCACCTGTCACTGCTGACCATGGAGTGCTCACCTGTCACTGCTGACCATGGAGTGCTCACCTGTCACTGCTGACCATGGAGTGCTCACCTGTCACTGCTGACCATGGAGTGCTCACCTGTCACTGCTGACCATGGAGTGCTCACCTGTCACTGCTGACCATGGAGTGCTCACCTGTCACTGCTGACCATGGAGTGCTCACCTGTCACTGCTGACCATGGAGTGCTCACCTGTCACTGCCGACCATGGAGTGCTCACCTGTCACTGCTGACCATGGAGTGCTCACCTGTCACTGCCGACCATGGAGTGCTCACCTGTCACTGCTGACCATGGAGTGCTCACCTGTCACTGCCGACCATGGAGTGCTCACCTGTCACTGCTGACCATGGAGTGCTCACCTGTCACTGCTGACCATGGAGTGCTCACCTGTCACTGCTGACCATGGAGTGCTCACCTGTCACTGCTGACCATGGAGTGCTAACCTGTCACTGCTGACCATGGAGTGCTAACCTGTCACTGCTGACCATGGAGTGCTCACCTGTCACTGCTGACCATGGAGTGCTCACCTGTCACTGCTGACCATGGAGTGCTCACCTGTCACTGCTGACCATGGAGTGCTCACCTGTCACTGCTGACCATGGAGTGCTCACCTGTCACTGCTGACCATGGAGTGCTCACCTGTCACTGCTGACCATGGAGTGCTCACCTGTCACTGCTGACTCGGGAGCACTCGTTCACTTCTGCTGACCAGGGAGCACTCACCTCTGCTGACTTTTGAGCGCTCACTCGCCTCTGCTGACTTTGTAGTGTAACACCCCGGGGCCGAGGGGTTTTCACCCGACTCGTCGCCGGGCCAGGGGTGCAGATCCTCTGCGTCGTTACAGGCTGGTCTTGCCCGGTTTCGTGACCTCGAGACATACAGAAGGGAGGGAAGGCATTGGACGGGAGGAAGGACAGAGTTAGAGGGCGGTAGAGACAGTGGGGAAAGTCTTTTTAGATCGTGATGCCACCTGTCGTCCATGGTCAGGGATGGGCCGCCGCTGCGGGTGCTGCTCTCCGGGGCTGATGGTGAAGGTTGCAGCCAGGACGGTGTCACTCCCCACAGGCGGAGCAGGGTTACCCCGGGGAGGGTCACCGAGGAAGGACGGGGGTGGTGGTAGTCCCCGTTGGTGCCGCAGTGCTGGGTGACAGCGCTGGTAAAGGAGAGGCAGAAGGTTCCAGGTCTTTTTTACTCACTGGTAGTTCAGACGCTGCCTCAGAGTACTGGTCTCTGCCACAATCGGCTCCAGCCGATCCCAAATCCGTGGAAGGTCAGATCCGGTGTGTGTCAGTCTATAGGCCCTTCCTGCTTTGATGTGTTCCCGCAACCCTTGCAGAGTTGGTAGACAACGGGAAGTATATCTGCCCTAGTGTTCTGTACCCCAACAGCGCCGGTCCTGTGGAAGCAGCTGTCCTGCTTCTCCCCAGCGACTGTGTTGAATTACCTTGGCCCACAGAGCTGCCTCGCGGCACGTCCGCTCTGCTCTGTGTCTGAAGCTGTTCACTCTCTGTGGTAGTTCTGTTGTGTGTCCCAGGCCGTTGCCCCCAGCCGCTGCCACAGGCTGCTTCACAACTCTCACTAGATCAACCTCCCATTCCCAATGTGTGCTCCTGACTCCCCCTGGTGGTTGCTTCTCCCTGACCCTGAGTCCCAGCTCCAGTGGATTGGGGAGCCCCTGAAGTGGTGGCGTCCTGTAAACCCAACCGCTGTAGTGACCTCCTACTGTGACCCGAACCTGGCCCAGTCCCCATTGTGGAGGGCAACCCACTGTAACTGTGTGTGTATGTTGGTGGAACCGGTACCGACCTTCCTTGAACCCAGGATAAATACTACACCCTAATGGAGGTGCAGTACCCTGTGGCGCCTGAAGCCTAAGGGGTGCCACAGTAGCGCTCTTTCTTTTCTGCTGACCCTGGAGTGCTCACCTGTCACTGCTTACCGTGGAGCGCTCGTTCGCTTCTGCTGACCAGGGAGCATTCACTCACATCTGCTGACCAGGGAGCACTCACATCTGCTGACTTTGGAGCGCTCACTCACCTCTGCTGACTTTGGAGTGTTCACTCCCTTCTGCTGACCATGGAGTGCTCACCTGGCATTGCTTACCTTGAAGCACTTGTTCACTTCTGCTGACTATGGAGAACTCGATCACCTCTGCTGACTTTGGAGGGCTCACTTCCTTCTGCTCACCATGGAGTGCTCACCTGTCACTGCTGACATTCGTGCGCTCGTTTGCTTCTGCTGACCAGGGAGCACTCACTCACCTCTGCTGACTTTGGAGGGTTCACTCACCTCTCCTGACTTTGGAACGCTCACTCCCTGCTGCTGATCATGAAGTGCTCACCTATCACTGCTAACCTTGGAGCACTCATTCGCTTCTGCTGAACTGGGATCACTCACTGACCTCTGCTAACTTTGGAGCACTCACTCACCTCAGCTGACTTTGGAGTGCTAAAATGCTTCTGCTGACCACGCACTGCTCACCTGTCACTGTTGACCTTAGAGCACTCATTTTCTTCTGCTGACCAGGGATCACTCACTCACTTCTGCTAACTGTGGTGCGCTCACTCGCCTCTGCTGACTTAGGAGCACTCATTCACCTTTGCTGACCTTCGAGTGCTCACTCCCTTCTGCTGACCATGGAGTTCTCACTTGTCACTACTAACCTTGGAGTGCTCACTCGATTCTGATAACCAGAGAGCACTCACTCACCTTTGCTGACCTTGGAGCGCTCACTCGCCTCTGCTGACTTTGGAGCACTCATTCACCTTTCCTTACCTTTGACTGCTCACTCCCTTCTGCTGACCATGGAATGCTCACTTATCACCACTAACCTTGGAGTGCTCAATCTCTTCTGATAACCAGGGAGCACTCACTCACTTTTGCTGACTTTGGAGCTCTTACTCGCCTCTGCTGACTTTGGAGCACGCACCCGCCTCTGCTGACCTTGGAGCGCTCACTCCCTTCTGCTGACCATGGAGTGCTCACCTGTCACTGCTGACCTTGGAGCACTCGCTCGCCTTTGCTGATCTTGGAGGGCTCACCCACCTCTGCTGACCTTTGAGCGCTCACTTGCCTCTGCTTAGTTTTGAGACCTCACTTGCCTTTGCTTATCTTCAAGAGCTCACCCACCTCTGCTGACCTTTGAGCACTCACTTGCCTCTGCTTACTTTTGAGACATCACTTGCCTCTGCTTACCTTCAAGAGCTCACCCACCTCTGCTTACCTTGGAGCACTCACCCACCTCTGCTGACCTTGGAGCACTCAATAGACCCTGGCTTTGGTACTCAACTGTTTTCAGAACTTCAGTTCAATTTTACTAAATTTTATCATCTCATAAAGACATATCAGAACGTTAGATCAACAGAGGTTCAGGTGCTAAAACGAAAGATGTAGAAACATTCAGCCAAGTGCTGTGCTGCTTCAAGGTTGAAGAAAGGCTTAATGGGGTTGTTCCCACAATCACTTTATTTTCCACAAATCGCACTAAATGCATACTTGCTAATATACAGATAGGCAGTCCTATTCTTACATTGCTTAAACTCCATTTCAGAGTAGCACTTTCTTCTACTCAGTGCTGCAGAGCCCTCTCCTTTACTGTGTGCTCCTGACTAGTTCCACCTCTCTGTATTATCATATAGCTAATCTAAGTATAGTATTCACCTTATGCTTCTGTGCCCTCTCTGTTCTTGTATTTTATTGTCTAACATCTATAGTTGCCTGTGTGGTTTTACATCATTAGCTGGTTTCTTACAGAGCTCAAGCTCTCTTCCACTCCTTCCCAATGGAGCTTGTGATAACCAGACAGAACTCTGCTTCTTCACTGCGGCCCAGAGATCAGTAATGTGAAACTCTAAATGCTGCTCTGTTGATGCTTATGGCAGAGAATTACTGTATCTTCTGTCATACACATCAACAGAGCAGAAATGTGAGTTTCACATCCCTAATTTCTCAGCATTAAGCAACAAACAAAGCTAAATTCCTCTAAGCCTCTGTATACATAGCCCCATCCTGCACTATATCACTTAAGCCACTTTGTAACCAGTTTGGCAGTAGCTCTGGGTTGTTGTCCATTTGGAAGATCCATTTCCACCCAAGCTGTTACGTCCCCACCGGATTCTTCTCCAGTGATTGCTACTTCGATCACCAGGCGACGCCGTGTTCCTGCCATGGATAGTGCTGGTGATGAAAGAGGAGGCGCTGGTGGGCGCAGGCTTCACTCATCCACTGGGCTGGGTTTCCTTGGGATCTGCAGTACCTCTGGCTGCCTGTAGGTGACGTGTGTCTTCCAGATGAAGTTACCATCATTCAGCTACAGCCAATGGGAAGACACCACACCCTTCTTATTTCCCCTCCTGTCTGCTGACCACTGCCAGAGATAGTTCTGATTTCCTGGCTCCTGATCCGCCCTATTCTGTTTTGTGATTCCTGTGTGCTGACTCCTGCGTGTTTTCTGACTACCCTCCTGCCTGTCGTTTTTGTACCTCGCTGCCCGATCCAATTTGACCTCTGCTTTGTTTTCTGATTACGTCCTTGTCTGCGTGATTATGTCCCTGTTTTGCATTTCCTGGTTTGACTCTGCCTGACGACTACTCTCATCGGACTGCAGCCTTCCACAGGTAGTGATCTCCGGGGCCCCGTGTAATTCCAAATCCCTGTATAGGGGATAAAGGGTTTCAGGGTTCTAGGGGTCCTGCTTGATGAGTGGCTTCTCTCTAGGCTGTCAATCACAGCCCATCTAAGTTTCCGTGGATCCAGGCAAGCGTTACACAAGCTTTAAGTTCCTGGCTAATGTCTTGAGATGTTCTTCAATATTGCCACATTGCCATTTTCTATGGAGCAGACTGTAGCACGCACGTTTCACAACGCTTCATGAGACTCTAAGTAACAGGATACAATTGTACAGATACATTCTGCCAGACTGATATGAAAGCCCATTCATGTCAATGGAGATTGACTACAATAACCTCTTATTTGATGAACTTTCCCATCAATGAGCTTCAGTCAGAATCGCTGAAGAGACGTCCACACATTGTATTTCAAAGCATTAATTACTATTTTAATGTACAGTAGAAAATAAATCCATAGTAATGAGTAACCCCTGCAATGCCGCCATTGATCAGAGTGATCATCCTGCAATGTATCAAGCGAGCCCTGACATCTGAGGCTTTAAGTGCTCTTTAAACAGTCTTCCGACATTACGTGGCCCTGGATTAATGCTCAGAATTGACTGAAAAGGTCAGCTGCGAAAGTAATAGATTAAATCGCTCACATTTAATGTCCAGTGACTGATGGCACGAAAGCCTGAAGAAACAGCTGCCGAAATGTCCTCAATGGTACATGGTTGGTTATTTGTGGCATAAAGGGGGTAATTATGGGATCTGTAAGCATGGCACATAACAGCTGAAGGCCACCTAAGAAAAGCAGTTGTTACATGGCACCTAAAGAGTCAGTTGTTATATGGTTCCCACAGAGTCAGTTGTTACTTGGCTCCCAGAGAGTCCATTATATGGCCCAGAGAGTCAGTTGTTATATGGATCCCAAAGAATCAGTTGTTACATGGCCCCAGAGAGTCCATTGTTATATGGTCCCCAGAGAGTCAGTTGTTATATGGCCCCCAGAGAGTCAGCTGTTATATGGCCCCCAGAGAGTCAGTTGTTATATGGCCCCCAGTGAGTCGGTTGTTATATGGCCCCCATAGAGTCAGTTGTTATATGGCTCCTAGAGAGTCAGTTGTTATATGGCCCCCAGAGAGTCATTTGCTATATGGCCCCCAGAGAGTCAGTTGCTATATGGCCCCCAGAGTGTTGGTTGTTATATGGCCCCCAGAGAGTCAGTTGTTACATGGCCTCCAGAGAGTAAGTTGTTATATGGGCCCCAGTGAGTCGGTTGTTATATGGCCCGCATAGAGTCAGTTGTTATATGGCTTGCAGAGAGTCAGTTGTTATATGTCCCACAGAGAGTCAGTTTTACCTCGACTGTAATGTCAATTAGAGCATGAGAATATCTCTGCAACTGGCACAGTAGGTCGGCCTTTCTACCTTGGCCATGAATACTCCTACAATGCTGCACTTGGACTCCTCTCTATCCCACACAGTTCAGGGATGGACTGTATTACAAGGCTACGCCTAAGACTTTCAGGTCAAACCAAACTCACATTTGTTACTAATTGTAGCATCAATGTCCCTGCTCGGACGCAAACGTACTCACTGTCTGGACTGGGTTGCACCATCCCCGCTCTTCCCTGGCCGTCCACGTGGGCTGCTGTGCTCTCCTCCCCCCGGGGCCTGTGTATGCTGCACAGCCTCCTAGGAATGCACTTAAGATGCGCATAAACACACTGGCCCTTTTCTTAAAGGGCGGGCACGCCATGTCCATGAAATGTCTCTCAGCCTATGGCTGACAGGCGCTATGTATTTAAGGCACCCTCCCATTAGGAAAGGGCCTGTGCAATCTTCTTAGTTTGTTTGGCTACCAGTCTGCTACCTAATTGTCAGATCCCATTATCACTGTGTACATCATCAGTACCTGTACCTGCCTTCCCATACCTGTCTCCCCTGCCGCGCCCACCATACCTTTCCATACCTGCCTACCTGTCTGCCTCAGTTATCCTGCCTGAACCTGCCTATACCTGAGTCCATCTCCTGTCATGGGGGTCAGCTGCCACAGTCCCTGTCACTGACCTGGCAGTGGTACCTGGTGTCCACCTCACAGAAGGTGCTTAGTTAAAGCCCTCCAACTAAAGGGTAAGCCCAGGCCCCCCTGTGGTCCATTGGGTCCACTCCTGCTCGCCGCCTTGACAGTAACACAGGCGGTGAGCGTCACACTACTACTAATCCTCTAATGGATCTAGCCAACCTTCTTAAAGCCAATACCTGTCCCGTCATCTGGCTGATTCCTCCCAGAGCCCAAATGGACACTCTAGCCACTTTAGCTGTTTACATACTTTATCCATTACCATCAAGTCAGCAGCATGGGACTCATGCTGGTCTACCTCCAACAATCCACAGCTCTATGAGTCCAAGACAAGTACTTGACATTTTGTTTGCTCCAGTCCCATTTGTGGTACACCTTTTAAGACCGATTTTTTAGAGCAATCGTCCCACTCTCTCCTCCAGAGTTTGCTCCTCCTCATCATTTCTCCTGCCCTACAGTCTATCACCTAAATGCCTACAGCTTTTCAGTCTCCACCAAGCTTGCTCTTCTCACACTCAAGACACAAGTCTAGCACCAGCTGTGTCCTCTCACTCAGTCAGCTCTAGCCAGTAGTAGAATCCTTTTGGGCCAAACCAGTTCTCCGTTCTTCATACTTCTGTGACGCCCCTGGACTATCAGGTCGCCACAGGGTACTGCACAAACTGCACTTCCTTGCAGTATGCCAAGTCCCTCATGGTTCTGGGTCCCTATCTTACGGTGTTGCCTCCAACAGCAAATCAAATCCTAGATACACACTGCACCACATCCACCAGGCACACCAGTGGATGGCTTGAGTGGAATAGAGTCGCCCACCTGGGGGGTCAGGGAGGGGAGGTGAGGAGTGTAGTCAGTGAGTTAGTACTTGGTCAGTGAGAGAAGCTGTCTAGGTTGCAGATGGTGGTCTGGACATAGAGGAGTCGGACTCCCTGTCGCAGGGTATTGTGGCTAGATGCCTGTACCTGTCAAGGAGGAAGGTCAGCAGCCTGGCACTGTCACCGGTCCGGGACCAAAGGCACGACGGGGTACACGGACCCTAGGTCTGGGAGAAGCTTCAAACAACCCGGCAATTAACCTGAGGAGAATGGAGACTTTATGAACTGTTCTCACCTGCTCCAGAATTGGGGCTCTAGCGCAACGAGGGGGATAGGGCCTTCCAAACAAGTGGTCCAAGAAAATCCAAAGCATGAGCCCTGAGAGCAGGCTCCCACACTTAGCCACAGTGGGGCCCGGCAAGTTTCAGACTACTGGGCCACTATGTTGAAGCTAAACTTTGTGCCAGGTCACGGATCACCAGGCATCAAGGTATCTCTTCATTACCGTATACCACGGGTGGGTCACGAACTATACCTTCCCTGTAAATAGCTCCCCCCTTTATGTTTAGAAGTGGCCCCAAGCCCCCGGGTCCGGAGACTCTCGAGCCACAAGTCCTCACACGGATCCGAGCGATTCGATCCGCTGCAGGGGTGGCACACTTCTTTCATAGCTTTAAAAAAAAACAAAACACTCAGATTATTTAGTCCATTGACAGGAGGACCACATGTGACGCCCTGGTAAAACCAGGTAGTCACAGAAAGAGTTAATCCTTCTTGGCAGCTACACAATCCCCACACAGATGTACCGCAGCCAATCAGGCCCTACTCACCCCCTCCCCAGGAAAAGGGAGGGGGTGAGAGGAGCTAAGAAAGTGACAGAGCAGAATTCAGTCAGTTGTGCTGTAGTCAGTGGAAAGCTGACAGGGGAAGCTTGCAGTTCCCCGGAGAAAGTGGTAGCCAGGGTTGAATCCCTGGACTACCGGACTAGGTGGCTGTGAGGGCCACAGGCGACTGAGATCCGGCAGCGGGGAACCTGAGGCGACCGGGACAGGGTTGTAGCCCGCCGGTGCTGGGAGAGGGACCCAATCCAGAGGCCGTTCAAACAGACTAGTCCAGACAAGAGAGAGACAGACAGAGAGTGTGGAAGGAAGGGCCCCTGGCTGTACATCTGGGTGTGGGACCCTAAGACACCCGCCAACAGTGACCGGCCATTTGGCAAGTTGGTTTACAAAGGACTCTGTGTTTTCTAACCACACACATCAGCCTAGCTTCATCCAACACCAAGACAACCGAACTGTGAGTTTCCTGCTCCCTGCAATCCCTGCCACCACCACAACTCCCAACTGGGCCCCGGGACTACAACTTCCCTACCCGTGGAGGGGATCCCACCTTGCTGCCCCACACCATCAGTCCCAGGCACGGTCCCCAGAGGCAACGGCGGTGCCACCATCTCATCACCGCAATCCACGGGTGGCGTCACAGACAATCCCCCTTTACATATTCCCCTTTTGTTGTGGAGCCTGGGATCACAGACCGGGTCACGTCACCGTGATACCTACAGAAGTGACCCCTTGGCCCGGATCTGAGTACCCCTTATCCCTGGGCGAGACACACACGCTCAACAGCGCCATCACTTAACATCTGGTAGCCCTTGAAATAAAACATATATACAGTACTCAACTTACATAGGTGGCATAATCAATTGCGTCTGGGTGGCCTCATAGCACTTGCATTCCTCAAAACAACAATCCTGAATAAATGGGCAGTCATTAGGTAACAATAAAATAAGGGTTTTTCAGTTCTCCCACCTTACAGACACCTTCCAACCTTGGTGAAGCAATAGAAATGCCACTGGTAAATAGCAAGGTAGGATATTTCTCAACCATTTGTGCGTGAGCTTAGACTCAAGGGGTTGTCCACTACTTTTACATTGATGACCTATCTTTAGAATAGGTCATCAATGTCTCATCGGCCGGGTATCTGACACCCGACACCCTCGCGATCAGTTGTTCTCAGTGCCAGCGGGGCATCATGTGGCCTGAAATGCTCAGTTTCAGAGCAGCTCCATCTTCTGATAGTGGCCGCAGCGAGGTACTGCACATGTGCCTCCTATTGAGTTGAATGGTTGGTGGATGTGCAGTACCCGGAGGTGCAGCTCTGGAACTGAGTATTTATGGAAACCTGCTGCTGCCACCAGCGCACCGTAAACAGCTGATTGCCGGGGGTGCTGGGTATCGGACCCCAGCCAGTGAGATAGTGATGATGTCGCGGGCGGGGAGGAGGGTGTCAGCACACTACGCTCACCCCTTCTGCTCGGGTCCGGCGGCTACTGCTCAGTGGTGGCTCGAGCGGTGTGCCGGATCCCGGGGGTTTTTCGAGCGGCGCTCCTCGCCCGTGAGTGAAAGGGGGTTGTTGGGTGTGGGGTTTGTTTATTGTTCGTGACGCCACCCACGGTTGTGGTGATTTCACCACCGCTGCTCGGTGTGGGGATCCCGGGGATGGTGATGCGGAGCAGCCAGGTGTTGTGTTGCCCCTCCGTGGGTAGGGGTTGGTGATCCCGGGACCCGGTGATGGCTTGGGAGGTGCAGGGCCTGGTGGGCGCAGGGACGCGGGGGCAGCGCTGTGCCTTGCGGCACTGTGGTACTCACTCAACCTGAGACGTTGACACAGTTTGTACGGTAAACCAAACGGCTGGTAAGACGGTCCCACGGACGGCTGCAATTGCTCTCCCAGTAGGTGACGGTGATGTCCCTCTTCCTTGCACCTTTGTGTACTTGTTGGTTGCGATGGGTCCCCACCGGTAACCCGCTCCCCGGCTTCAAGCTGGGCCGGAGGAGCTCTACTCTTTGCCCGCAGGCGCTGGCCCTCAGAGACTGGTGCCCTGGCGGTGGCGGTGTCTCTGTTGTACAGGTTGAGCTGTTGCCTTCAATCGGGACTTGGTTGTTGGGGGATCTATGTCCCCTTCACTGGCGGATTCGGCAATTTATGGCGACTCCAAGCCTTGCCGGGGTCCGAGAGGCCCCTGCCCTGGTGCTGACTGTCCTTCGGAACACTGCTCCAGACCACCGGGCACACAGCCTACGGGGTCCTTCCAGGAACTTCCAAACGGTCCCCCTCCAGACAGTCACCGCCGTTGCTGACCTTGCTGACCTGTCCTGCACACAGCTGGACTACTTCAGGCTTTTCTCTCTGTCACCACTCTTGCTTTCCTCCTTTACTACTTTTCTTCTTCACTTTCACTTAGTTGTTTTCTCCTTTCTAGCCCTCAGCTAGACTTTACTCTCCCTGTTTACTCAAGCTCCCCCTGAGCTGACTGCCTGGTTTTTCCTGCCTCCAGAGCTGTGATCTCCTCGGTGGGCGGAGCCAACCGCCTGGCCCACCCCCTGGTGTGAATCATCAGTCTCTGAAGGAAGGCAACAAGGGTTTTTTGGTTAGCTTAGATGTTCCTACCTGGGATGTAGGGTGTGGTGGTGTGTGACCTGTGTCCCCTGGCTTGCCCAGGGCGACACAATGACCTATCCTAAGGATAGTCCACGTACACAGAACAGCAGCACACTTCAGTTATGAAGGTTTTCTTATTTTAATGATTCAGGTGTGTAAAAACAGCAGGCACAGTGTTTGTGGAAACAGGGAGAGGGTACAGAGAGGATCATTGAGCCGGATGACGGCTGTTTCATGCCAATCGGCACTTCGACAGATCCTAAGGATGCTCCATTAATGTAAAAGTAGTGGACAACCTCTTTAATTATTGGTGATGTTATTTTTTCCTGTTTTTATTCATTTTCTACTAAAAAAATTACAAAATTTAAAGTCATTGAAGGTAAGTTGTTTACACCCTTATATGATGAGCGATCCTTAATTTCTAATTGCTTAGTGGTTGAACCATTGGATGTTCAGCCCAAGAAGCCATAATGTTCCTCCTGAACCCTAATACGTAGGTACTTGCCTAGAGAACCCTTGCGACCACACAACAAGCCTTTAATTGTTCGGTTTTACATTTCAAATTGATAATAGTACATTTTCCCCTTTGGTCTCTTTATTTTATCATCTAAAGATACAGTGCCTACAAGTAGTATTCAACCCCCTGCAGATTTAGCAGGTTTACACATTCGGAAGTAACTTGGCATTGTGACACTTGGACTGTAGATCAGCCTGGAAGTGTGAAATGCAGCAAAAAAGAATGTTATTTCTTTTTTTTTTTTAAATTGTGAAAAGTTTATTCAGAGGGTCATTTATTATTCAACCCCTCAAACCACCAGAATTCTGTTTGGTTCCCCTAAAGTATTAAGAAGTATTTCAGGCACAAAGAACAATGAGCTTCACATGTTTGGATTAATTATGTCTTTTTCCAGCCTTTTCTGACTAATTAAGACCCTCCCCAAACTTGTGAACAGCACTCATACATAGTCAACATGGGAAAGACAAAGGAGCATTCCAAGGCCATCAGAGACAAGATCGTGGAGGGTCACAAGGCTGGCAAGGGGTACAAAACCCTTTCCAAGGAGTTGGGCCTACCTGTCTCCACTGTTGGGAGCATCATCCGGAAGTGGAAGGCTTATGGAACTACTGTTAGCCTTCCACGGCCTGGACAGCCTTTGAAAGTTTCCTCCCGTGCCGGGGCCAGGCTTGTCCGAAGAGTCAAGGCTAACCCAAGGACAACAAGGAAGGAGCTCCGGGAAGATCTCATGGCAGTGGGGACATTGGTTTCAGTCAATACCATAAATAACGTACTCCACCGCAATGGTCTCCGTTCCAGACGAGCCCGTAAGGTACCTTTACTTTCAAAGCGTCATGTCAAGGCTCGTCTACAGTTTGCTCATGATCACTTGGAGGACTCTGAGACAGACTGGTTCAAGGTTCTCTGGTCTGATGAGACCAAGATCGAGATCTTTGGTGCCAACCACACACGTGACGTTTGGAGACTGGATGGCACTGCATATGACCCCAAGAATACCATCCCTACAGTCAAGCATGGTGGTGGCAGCATCATGCTGTGGGGCTGTTTCTCAGCCAAGGGGCCTGGCCATCTGGTCCACATCCATGGGAAGATGGATAGCACGGCCTACCTGGAGATTTTGGCCAAGAACCTCCGCTCCTCCATCAAGGATCTTTAGATGGGTCCTCATTTCATCTTCCAACAAGACAATGACCCAAAGCACACATCCAAGAAAACCAAGGCCTGGTTCAAGAGGGAAAAAATCAAGGTTTTGCAGTGGCCTAGTCAGTCTCCTGACCTTAACCCAATTGAAAACTTGTGGAAGGAGCTCAAGATTAAAGTCCACATGAGACACCCAAAGAACCTAGATAACTTGGAGAAGATCTGCATGGAGGAGTGGGCCAAGATAATTCTAGAGACCTGTGCCGGCCTGATCAGGTCTTATAAAAGACGATTATTAGCTGTAATTGCAAACAAGGGTTATTCCACAAAATATTAAACCTAGGGGTTGAATAATAATTGACCCACACTTTTATGTTGAAAATTTATTAAAATTTAACTGAGCAACATAACTTGTTGGTTTGTAAGATTTATGCATCTGTTAATAAATCCTACTCTTGTTTGAAGTTTGCAGGCTCTAACTTATTTGCATCTTATCAAACCTGCTAAATCTGCAGGGGGTTGAATACTACTTGTAGGCACTGTATATAAGATATATCTAGATTATATAAATTTTTTTCCAAAAATTCATTCTTAGCTGCAGTTTGCAATAATGGAGAAAAGAATATTTCAGAACTGGTGATGATGACACTTTGAAGTTGATTAACCCTCTACGACTGGTCCATCCTCTCATAGGTAGACCCTGATAATGATTATTTTTAAAATTGTATTGGACAACTCTTTAGCAGAAACATAGTTGTAAAAATAGTGTTAATGGCTTAAATAGAAAAACTAACTGTGATGCTAATCGCTACTTATGGACAGTATAGACAGAAGGGTAGTCAGGAAAGCCAGGGTCAGGATACAGGAGGACACGTCATGACACAGGGAGTAAGAAGATACAGTCAAGTCACAGACCAAGGGTCAGGATTCCAGGAGAGTGGGTTTAGATTCAAGGAGTGGACAGAGACGTGGTCAAGTAATGGTCCGATGTCAGAAGTCAGGAGGTAATGACAAAAACAGGGAGCGGGCAGAGATGTGGTTAGGTAACGGTCCGAGGTCAAAAGCCAGGAGGTAACGACAAGACCAGAGTGCGAGCAGAGAGGAATCAAACAATGGTCTGGGGTGAAGAAACTTCGATCAGAACACAAGCCAAGAGCACAACTGCGAACCAGAGAGTACGACTGGCGAGGTTCTGGGAGAGCATGCCCAGTAATGAAACAGAGCAATTACCAGGAAGGTGGAACACCTGAATAATCAGCACCTCCCAGAACCTGCACGGATACCTGTGCTATCATACAACCTGCCAGCTAGTGACGGCGCTGGCGTTCAGGAAGGCACGGCAGAGCATCACCAGTGTGCAAGATGTCCTGCAAAGAGGAATAATGTCACTGCCGACTCCGGAATTCAGGAAGGTGCAGCAGAGCATCACCTGGGTGCAAGACGCTCTGCACTAACTATGCTGCTTGGGGTTTTTTTCACCCATGGTAGATGAATCTTGTGTTCTTCTCTTCTCTAAACCTATCCATAGACCATGACTCTATGTCCTACCTACTCCTTTGGCTCAAAAGAAATTTTCGCTAGAGAGGGAAGTCTAGTAGAGTTTCCGCACCCACTATCAAATGGGAAGAGGCCAACCCTCTCGAGAACCCATATAGCTAGGTCTCCTAGTGGCCATGATTACCACTGGTTTTGCAAGCCCCCAAACCTTCACCATATAGCTGACTGTTGATGGCTCCTGATTGCTAGATAATAAAGGAATACAAGGAAGAGATGTAAGGAAAAATCCAATGCTCTGTTTGTTCATTTAAAATTCCTTTAAGATGGCACCTGCTGTGTCTGGAGGTCAAGATGACTTTTTTTTCTGAGTGCTTCCAAATGTGTCTTGAAAGCCAGTTGGTGGGCCTGATAGAGCCAGGCGGGTCTACGAAGTGTGCACTTCAGATTATTAAGAGCTTGCTACAAGGAAGCAGGAATCAGGCTCCGTACAATTTGTAATTTAGCAGTCAAAACCCAGTGGAAATGAGAAATCTTGGCTCTGGCTTTTCCTTCAGTTCTGGCATGCATGTAATTAAGAGATTAATCCGCTTAGGTTGGAGCAGAGACAGGAACAATGCAACCTTGGTGGAGCAGAGGCCAGAAGCTTATAGACTAGAGAGGGGAAAGAGATCGGTCCAGACGTTTTAGATGGCTTATTAGAAATTGGCATTGCATGCTCTGGTGCCACACTCACAGCCGTCTGACTGATGTTGGATTGTATGGAGGCCAACGCATGCTTTTCTTTTTTTTTTCAAATTAACATACTATATATTAAACCTCCTAGATCAATAATTGTAAAAAGAACAATCAAAAGTGCAAGTGTGATGTTATCTAACAGTTATAGAATTAAAATGAATGCAACAACACTCCTCATATACAAGAAATGTGTCTACCTATCTATTATTTATCCATCTGTGACGCCCTGGACTAGTCAGGTCGTCCCAGGTAGTCCCATGCATACACACCCTGTTACGGTTGCTGTGGCACTGGAGACTATGTTCGGATTTCTTGCTACTGCACATGTGCAAGCGCTGGAGACTAAGGGGCACTTTGCACACTGCGACATCGCAGGTGCGATGTCGGTGGGGTCAAATTGAAAATGACGCACTTCCGGCATCGCATGCGACATCGCAGTGTGTAAAGGCTGGATGATACGATTAACGAGCGCAAAAGCGTCGTAATCGTATCATCGGTGCAGCGTCGGCGTAATCCATAATTACGCTGACGCAATGGTCCGATGTTGTTCCTCGCTCCTGCGGCAGCACACATCGCTGTGTGTGAAGTCGCAGGAGCGAGGAACGTCTCCTACCGGCCTCACTGCGGCTTCCGTAGGATATGCGGAAGGAAGGAGGTGGGCAGGATGTTTACATCCTGCTCATCTCCGCCCCTCCGCTCTGATTGGCCGCCTGCCGTGTGACGTCGCAGTGACGCCGCACGACCCGCCCCCTTAACAAGGAGGCGGGTCGCCGGCCACAGGGACGTCGCACGGCAGGTGAGTGTGTGTGTGAAGCTGGCGTAGCGATAACTTTCGCTACGCCAGCTATCACCACATATCGCTGCTGCGACGGGGGCGGGCACTATCGCACTCGGCATCGCAGCATCGGCCTGCGATGTCGTAGTGTGCAAAGCCCGCCTTAGTCCTATCTTGGAGCCATTGCACATGTGCGGGTGACATCATCGCTGACACGAGGTCACATGTCTCTGACACCTTCTATGCCGATTGGTCGCTGGTCATGTGCTTGTGACGCTTTGCTCGGTGATAGGCCAGCGTGATGTCATTCCTGTCGTTCTGGCAGCGGATTGGCTCTGGTGTCCTCCATCTTGGATGAGGCACAAAGTCTATATAAGACCCTGACGCACGCCGCCCGGCGCTCAGTCCTCTTGGTTCATGCATGAGAGTAGACGCCCTGTGCACGTCCCTCTAGGCATCTCTCTGTCTATGTTAGGTGAGCGCTACCGGCAGGGTAGCGTTCTTATACCTTACAGTTTCGGCTGCGGTCCGTATCCTTACATCTTAGTGGAGCGGACATAGGCAGGTGCCTGAGGCACATGGTCCGGCTGGGCCTTGTGATTCTACTCGTAGGTGGACGTTGCCGCTAGGGTAATGTTCCTTATACTGCGTCTGGCAGTTGTTCGTATCCTCGCACACTAGGGGAGCGAACAGAGGTAGGAGCTTTGTGCGGCTTATGCTGCTGTCCGTCTCTTTTGCACCACTAGTGGAGCGGACCTAGGCAGGTGCCATATCTAGTGGTTCGTGTCCTCGCACACTAGTGGAGCGAACGCAGGTAGGAGCTTTGTGCGGCTTACGCTGCTGTCCGTCTCCTGACACCGCTAGAGGAACGGACCTAGGTAGGTGCCATTTCACACTCACTGCTTTTGTCTCTGTGACCATTAACAGAGACCATACCACACTCCCTCCAAGTAAGGGAGGAATTGCTTTATTTCCTAATTATATTCCTCTGTGACTTTAACAGAGGTATTGCACTCTGCACTTGTGCTATTACTCTTTACAGTGGCACACTTATATACCCCTTAACCTCTGCCATAGTCTGCAGCAGAGTCTTTGCACGGTGGACCCTGACTGTCTGATATTCCTTTGGGTTTTATTATCAGACGCCCCCCCCCCCCTAAAAAGGTGACAGCAGCCAAACTTCAAAACCTTGTCACCACCCTCCAGGTTGGATGTCCACACCAGGGGGCAGAGCCAGGCAGTTGGCTCTGCCCACCGAGGAGTTCACAGGCCTCGAGGCGGGAAAAAGCGGTAGTTCTAGAGAGTAGTTTGACAGTGGAGGAGAGAAGTGAAGTCCAAGGGCAGACCTGTGACCAGGCCTGCCAATAGTCTACTCAGGTGTCTGGGTTGGAGCCCAGTCACCTCTGGCAAGGAGGCAGATGGTGGTGGCCGCCTGCAGGAGCTGGGATTACAGCCGGTGGAATCATAGGGACCGGGGTCGGGCGGTGGCCCGCCGGTACCGAACCGGGGAACCGATTGGAAACCAGAGCACCAGGAGGGGTACTCAGACCCAGTACGAAGCCCGGAATCCACAGGGCTGAGTCAAATCAACTGATTGAGGACTGGACTTAAGGACCTTTGCCACACAAGACCCGACTGAAGACAATAGCCCAACCATTAGGGTAAAGCCACCGCCAAGGCATAGAGACCCAAGGGGCCAGCATCTGCAGGCAAACAGGGCTCTCCCGACACCCAGCAAGCCGGGGAGCGGACTACCGTTTGTTAGGCATAGGAGTCAAAACATTCACATAAAGAGGTGCAGGAGAAAGGCGGAAACCACCAACCTATTTTGGGAGAAGCTGCAGCCGGCTGCAGGCACCATTCATCATCCCGTTTGGTTTACCAGAGACTCCAGTGTGTTGTATCATAGTGAGTACACCAGTGCCTTCGGGCCGCGCACTGCACCAGCACCCAGCACGCACCCATCCCCACGCCTCAGCACCTCCCTCGGGCCCCTGGGACCATCACTCCCCTACCCACGGAGGGGTCAACACCAAGCTTTGCAACACCGTCCCTGGGAGGCCTAGTCAACGGCAGCGGTGGTGTCCATCCATTCACCACAACCCGTGGGTGGCGTCACGAACTTACACCCCTTTCAAACAACCACGGCCCCGGCCGTGGAACTCCCCACCGAAGTCCCTGCGTGTAGCGCCAACCCCCTTGCAGAGCGACGTGACCCCCGGGTCCGTGAGGAGCTCGAGCCACCCACCGTACGAGCACGGATCCGAGCGGCTCGGCAGCCGGCCGAGCCCGCGGGGTGGTACACATCCATCTACTATTTTTTATACATTCACAATATACTTGCTTTAAATATTCCATTTATAGTAATCATTCAATTCCTATCATTCCTATTTTTTGTAGAATCTTTCTGGTACAATGTGAAAGTTGGAATGAAGTAGAAACACTGAATCATTGAATCATAGAATGGTAAAGTTGGATGGGATCTCCTGGGTCATCTGCTCCAACCCTCATTTGATCACTAAAGACATCTCGCCTGCTCTAGTATGCTTCATTATGCTCTCAGGATGTCTTTCCTGCTCCAGGATGCTGTGAGGATGTCTTGAGTGCTCTGAGGCTTTGTTGCCTGATTCGTTATGTTCTGAAGACATTTGACCTGCTCTAGTATGCTCTGAGAATTTCTCACCTTCTCCAGTGGGACCTCTTGCCTGTTCCAGAATCCTTTAAGGATGGCTCACATTTTCCGATATGACCTGAAGATGTCTATCCTTCACCAATATGCTCTGAGAACATATCTCCATTATCCTGGAAAGACCTCTGGCTAGCTCTGGTATTCCCTGAGAATGTCTTATCAGCTCAGCGATGCTCTGGGGACATTTTCCCTGTTCTTATGAGCTCAGAAGACTTCTAATCTGCTCCAGTATGGTCAAAGGACATCTCACCTGATTGCTCAACTTTGCTCTGAGGGCATTGCATCTACTCTGATATGCTCTGAGAAAGTCTCACTCAGGTATGCTCTGAGGACATTTCACCTGCTCTGGTATGCTCTCTGGACAAGTTGCCTGCTTTGGTATGTAAGAATGTCTAGAGTGCTCTCAGACTTTGTTGCCTGGTCCGGTATGACCTAATGATATTGTGACGCCCTGGGCAAGCCAGGGGTCACAGGTCACAACACCACACACACCCCACATTCCCTGCAGGAACACCAAGGTCAGAACACAAAACCCTTGTTGCCTTCCTCCAGGGGCTGATGTCCACACCAGGGGGTGGGCCAGGCGGTTGGCTCCGCCCACCGAGGAGTTCACAGCCCTGGAGGCGGGAAAAAACAGCAGTTCAGTTCAGTTCAGTGGAGAGTTTAGTGGAGAGTAGAAGTGAAGTTGTCGCAGGCGGAGGAGGGGACGCTGCGCTCTCCCACTGCTCGGGTCCGGCTGCCGCTGCTCGGTGGTTCGAGCGATGGGCCGGTTCCCGGGGACTTGAGCGGCGCTCCTCGCCCGTGAGTGAAAGGGGTTTGGTGGTTGGGATAGTTTATTGTCCGTGACGCCACCCACGGTTGTGGTGATTGAGTGGACACCACCGCTGCTCTGCCTGGGGAGCCCGGGAGGGATGGTACGGAGCAGCCAGTTGTTGATTTGCCCCTCCGTGGGTAGGGGTTTTGGTAGTCCCGGGGCCTAGTGATGGGGTTGGAATGGTGGACAGGTGGGTTATGGGGCCTGTGGAGGTGCAGGGGCGCAGGGGCAGCGCTGTGCCGCACGGCACGGAGGTACTCACTCAGCCAGTAAACACGACACAGTTCTCGGTAAACAAACAGCTGGTTGGACGGGTCCCTCGGATGGTTACAGTGCTGATGTTCCCTGCAGTTGACGGTGACGGTCTCTTCCCTGCACCTATGTGTAGTCTTTTGGTAGCGATGGATTCCTACCGGTAACCCGCTCCCCGACCTGGATATGAGCCGGAGGAGCCCCTCTCTTGCCCGCAGGCGCTGGCCATGGGAAACTGGTGCCTTGGCGGTGGCGGTGTCTCCCCTTCACGGTTGGACGGTTGCCTTCACTCGGGACTTTGCTGTTGGGAGACCCGGAGGTCCCCTTCACTGACGGATTTGGCAAATTATGGCGACTCCTAGCCTTGCCGGGATCCGAAAGGCCCCTGCCCTGGTGCAGACTGTTCTTTGTATACCGCTACTGTACCGCCGGGTCACCACACGCCCACGGTCCTTTCGGCAACCTCCGAGCAGTCTCTCCTGCAGACGGTCACCGCCGTCTGCCAACCTTGCTGTCTCAGTCCGGGGCACACACCCGGACCAACTTCAGGCTTCTTGCTGTCACTTTTCTCTTTCTCTACTTTTCCTCCTTCTACTTCACTGTTTACTCCTTCAACTCCAAATCTAATCTGCCTGGTTTTCCCGCCTCCAGGGCTGTGAACTCCTTGGTGGGCGGAGCCAACCGCCTGGCCCACCCCCTGGTGTGGACATCAGCCCCTGGAGGAAGGCAACAAGGATTTAAGTTTTGACTTCGGTGTACCTGCAGGGAATGTGGGGTGCGTGTGGTGTTGTGACCTGTGACCCCTGGCTTGCCCAGGGCGTCACAAAGACATCTTGATTGCTCCAGTAGGAGGACAATTCGCCTGCTCCAGTATGAGGACATCTCACCTGCTCCAGTATGAAGTCATCTTGCCTGCTCCAGTATGAGGACATCTCGCCTGCTTCTTTATGAGGACATCTCGCTTGCTCCAGTATGAGGACATTTCACTTGCTTCAGTATGAGGACATCTCACTTGCTCCAGTATGAGGACGCTTCACTTGCTAGAGTATAAAGACATCTAGATTGCTCCAGTATGAGGACATCTCGCCTGCTCCAGTATGATGACATGTTGCCTGCTCCAGTATGAGGACATCTCACCTGCTCCAGTGTGAGGACATGTTGCCTGCTCCAGTATGAGGACATGTTGCCTGCTCCAGTATGAGGACATCTCGCTTTCTGCAGTATGAGGCCATCTCGCCTGCTCCAGTATGAGTGTGGCGCCCTGGACAAGCCAGGGGCCACAGAGAACAACACCAACACACCCCACACTCCCGGTCAGGCACACCTAAGTCAGACAAAACCCTTGTTGCCTTCCTCCAGGGGCTGATAATCACACCAGGGGGTGGGCCAGGCGGTTGGTCCCGCCTACCGAGGAGTTCACAGTCCTGGAGGCGGGAAAAGTAGTTGAAGTTGGCAGATTAGTGAAGGCAGTGGAAGTGAAAGGAAGGAAAGTGGTAGTAGAGCAGACTGAAGTGGGTCCGGGTGTGTGGCCCGGACGGATCAGCAAGGTTGGCAGACGGTGGTGACCGTCTGCAGGAGTGGCCTATCGGAGTTTACCGTAAGGACCGTGGACGGGCGGTGGCCCGGCGGTACCGGACCGGTACGCAAAGAGAAGCAAGCACCACCCGGCAGGGGCTTACGGACCCCGGCAAGGCTAGGAGTCGCCGTGAATTTGCCAAATCCGTTAGCGAAGGGAACCTCCTGGGTTTCCCAGCAGCCAAGTCCCGACAGAAGGCAACAGTCCAACCGAGAGAGGGAAACACAGTCACCGCCAAGGCTAAAGTTCCCAGGGGCAGAGCCTGCGGGCAAAAGGGGTTCCTCCAGCACCCATCCAAGCTGGGAAGCGGGTTACCGGTGGGAACCCATTGGAACCGTTACACAACACAGGTGCAGGGAAAGGCAGTCACCATCAACCTGCCGGGAGAAACAACACCGCAGCCGTCTGTGGGACCCGTCCATCCAGCCGTGTGTTTTACCGAGAACTGTATCCTCATCATTGGCTGAGTGAGTACCACCGTGCCGTGCGGCACAGCGCTGCCCCCGCGACCCTGCACCTCACCAGGCCCCGTAACCCACCTGCCATCCATCCCTACCCCATCACCGGGCCCCGGGACAACCAACCCCCTATCCATGGAGGGGAGAACTAACATCAAAGCTGCTCCCTGTCACCGCTCCCGGGATCCCCGTCCAGAGCAGCGGTAGTGTCACAACTTCACCACAACCGTGGGTGGCGTCACGGACAATATCAAATCCCCACAATCAACTCCCCTTTTCACTCACGGGCGAGGAACGCCGCTCGAGTCCCCGGGATCCGGCACACCGCTCGAGCCACCACCAAGCAGCGGCAGCAGCAGCCGGACCCGAGCAGTGGGAGAGCGCAGCGTCCCCTCCTCCGCCCGCGACATGAGGACATCTCGCTTTCTCCAGTATGAGGACATCTCGCTTTCACCAGTATGAGGACATCTCACCTGCTCCAGTATGACGACATCTCGCCTGCTCGAGTATGAGGACATCTCGCCTGCTCGAGTATGAGGACATCTCGCCTGCTCCAGTATGAGGACATGTTGCCTGCTCCAGTATGAGGACATCTCGCCTGCTCCAGTATGAGGATATCTCGCCGGCTCCAGTATGAGGACATGTTGCCTACTCCAGTATGAGGACATGTCGCTTTCTCCAGTATGAGTGTGTCGCCCGTGGATAAGGGGTACTCAGATCTGGGCCACGAGGTCACTTCTGTGGGTATCACGGTGGCGTGACCCGGTCTGTAATCCCAGGCTCCACAGTAAAAAGGGGATTGGGTAAGGGAGATTGTCCGTGACGCCACCCACGGTTGTGGTGATTTTGGTGACACCACCGCTGCTCTGGACGGGGATCCCGGGAGCGGTGACAGGGAGCAGCTTTGATGTTAGTTCTCCCCTCCGTGGGTAGGGGGTTGGTTGTCCCAGGGCCTGGTGATGGGGTAGGGATGGATGGCAGGCGAGCTACAGGGCCTGGCGAGGTGCCGGGTCGCACGGGCAGCGCTGTGCCGCACGGCACGGTGGTACTCACTCAGCCCAATGATGCACACAGAGTCTCTGCTGAAACAAACGGCTGGATGGACGTGTCCCACAGGCGGCTGCGGTGTTTTCCCCTGACCCCAGGTTGATAATGTAAGTCCTTTCCTGCACCTTCCGTACGCTCCTCCTGCGCTCCGGTTTCCAGCTGGCTCCCCGATTCAGTATCGGTGGGCCACCGCCCAGCCCCGGCTACCTGCGGTTCCACCAACTGTCTGCCCGGCTCCCTGCAGACGGCCACTACCGTCTGCCTCACTCTCTGCTGCACGAGGGCCCTAGGCTCCAACCTAGGCCCCAGTCTGCGTCTGCCTCTCTGCAGACCTCCTCTCTCTTCCTCTCCTAGACTTGTCTGGGCTGTTTCCTGCCTCAGGCCAGCTAAACTCCTCGGTGGGCGTCTCCATCTCCTGACTCCGCCCACCTGGTGTGTCTGTCTGAGCCCGAGGAAAGGAATCAGGTCTCACTGGGGATGTCTGCTGTGAACTGCTGGGGGTGGGGGGGTGTGTGTGTTGTTACCTGTGGCCCCTGGCTTGTCCAGGGCGACACATGAGGACATCTCGCTTTCTCCAGTATGAGGACATCTCGCTTTCTCCAGTATGACGACATCTCGCCTGCTCGAGTATGAGGACATCTCGCCTGCTCCAGTATGAGGACATCTCGCCTGCTCCAGTATGAGGACATGTTGCCTGCTCCAGTATGAGGACATCTCGCTTTCTCCAGTATGAGGACATCTCGCCTGCTCCAGTATGAGGACATGTTGCCTGCTCCAGTATGAGGACATCTCGCTTTCTCCAGTATGACGACATCTCGCCTGCTCGAGTATGAGGACATCTCGCCTGCTCCAGTATGAGGACATCTCGCCTGCTCCAGTATGAGGACATGTTGCCTGCTCCAGTATGAGGACATCTCGCTTTCTCCAGTATGAGGACATCTCGCCTGCTCCAGTATGAGGACATGTTGCCTGCTCCAGTATGAGGACATCTCGCTTTCTCCAGTATGAGGACATCTCGCTTTCTCCAGTATGAAGACATCTCGCCTGCTCCAGTATGAGGACATCTCGCTTTCTCCAGTATGAGGACATCTCGTTTTCTCCAGTATGAGGACATCTCGTTTTCTCCAGTATGAGGACATCTCGCCTGCTCCAGTATGAGGACATCTTGCTTTCTCCAGTATGAGGACATCTCGCTTTCTCCAGTATGAGGACATCTCGCTTTCTCCAGTATGAGGACATCTCGCCTGCTCCAGTATGAGGACATGTTGCCTGCTCCAGTATGAGGACATCTCGCTTTCTCCAGTATGAGGACATCTCGCTTTCTCCAGTATGAGGACATCTCGCTTTCTCCAGTATGAGGATATCTCGCCTGCTCCAGTATGAGGACATCTCGCTTTCTCCAGTATGAGGACATCTCGCTTTCTCCAGTATGAGGACATCTCGCTTTCTCCAGTATGAGGACATCTCGCCGGCTCCAGTATGAGGACATCTCGCCTGCTCCAGTATGAGGACATGTCGCCTGCTCCAGTATGAGGACATCTCGCTTTCTCAGTATGAGGATATCTCGCCTGCTCCAGTATGAGGACATCTCGCTTTCTCAGTATGAGGACATCTCGCTTTCTCCAGTATGAGGACAGCTCGCCTGCTCCAGTATGAGGACATGTTGCCTGCTCCAGTATGAGGACATCTCGCTTTCTCCAGTATGAGGACATCTCGCTTTCTCCAGTATGAGGACATCTCGCTTTCTCCAGTATGAGGACATCTCGCCGGCTCCTTTATGCTTTTCACACTATTCTGCACGTCTTTCAGTGAAACAAAAACAAGTACATCTGCTTTCAATAAAGGTAAATGGAGACAATGAGGGTAGAAGTGGAGGCTGCATGATGACAACGACAGCGACGAGACGACGGATACTTCTCTGTGATCAGTTACATCTGAATGCTTTATTAAACCAAGCAAGAAACATCACACAAGTGTTACCATCTGTTGCTTATGATTTCTGTTTAGGGTTATCATGGTGTCTAAAAAACAAGCAGATTAAGCAGATTACTCCGGCAATATGCTACTTGGCTAAACACATGAATATATAATCATTGATATGCTAATCCTGAGGAATTCATTACGGAAGTAACAGAGTATTACTAAAAAGGGACATAAGGCAGAGGGCACTGGTGACTGTCGTATCTGGGGGAAGACAGACAGACGGATAGACGGATAGACAGACAGGTAGTCAGATAGATAGATAGATAGAGGGATAGACGGATAGACAGACAGACAGACAGACAATATTAAAAATATTAAAAAAAAAGGAGTCACACCAGAACAATAAGGATGCAAAACCTCCCAGGCCAAGACCAGGTTATCCAGACTAAAATACAACTGGAAGGCAGGTGGGCTAATAAACCACCTTTTTACCAGGGTAAAGCTATAGCCATGGGCAAGGTCTTCTTCCCATGTTACATGAAAGAGGGGTTCCTGGCTGGTTGTGTGGACATAGGCAACGGAAGTGGTACACCTTTGCAGGACGCATGATGCCATTGACTCTGGATGGCCAGGACCATAAGTTAACCAAGTCATTGAGGGAGACCATACGTTCTTTAAAAACACTATTTTACTGTACAACCACTTGATGGCAACTATACACACCAGACAGCCGCAACACAACTTCTCGTACGTTTCCTCATGAGTACAGCGTGTCTACACACAGTCTATTGACACCTTCAACCTCACTTGTTCCTACCTTCAATAATTTTAGTTCTTTCACCAAAACCAAGCTTAATACAACAGTACAGTCCATGAAAGTCATTTCCTCTTCCCGCGGTTCCATGTCTTATTCTCCTCTTAAAGCTAATTGTTTGCCAATATGGTTGTACTCAACTTCAAGCTTCCTGACGCTTAAAGAATTCCCAAACCCGGGGCATTCACTTTGTCTTACATTTTGTTCCTCCCTGTCCCGTTACCTCTTAGAGTTGTAAACTATGGGCATCTCTGCTAGGCATCCTGTTTTTCGACCCATCTACTCTCAGCCACTCGGTCCTTCAGTCAAGGCTTTGTCTCTACTCAGGAACTCATAGCTCTCTATCTTGATCTCTCCACTAAGGATTTTAATATCAACGTCTTGGTCTTCTCTCGCTCATGGAACACCCACCTCAATTGGTCTCATTGACTAATAGACCTTAGTTCTGTCTCTCTGATGGGTCCTATCTGATGTTCCTACAGGGAACTGTCATTATCCCTTTGGGAATGTGCACAGTATGTCCATCTCCTTACACCATATTTCGGAAGTACTCTCTCCAGTTGTTTTTTCTAAATAGATAGATAAAAATTAAAGAAGCAATTTTCCATGTAAAGATGGGAAAAAGCCCCCAAGATTCTGTTCGGCACAGGCCATTTTTGCCATCTACTATAGTCCTTGGCTAGGTCTAAAGGTCAATGGTTGGTGAATGATCTTGAGAAATTGCTCCTTTGCTCTCTCAATACTTATGTATCTCCTGTTCCTCTGTATTTCAGCTCCATGTTTCTCGTAGATATTCTCGAGACGCTTGGCGTATCATATTGAATGCTTTATTTAATTCTCTTTTGCCAGCTGCCAGCTGTAAGATGTGATAATAGGAGTCATAGTCGGAGGATGAGCTCAGCATTCCGCTTTATTTACACTTTCTCTAATTCTATTAATTCCACAGCCATTCTCTCCCATTATCTTAGAGGAGGAAGCGCAACACTTAACACTTTTCCGCTTTATTATATTAGTCTGATTTGACACGAAGGGACGCCTGCCGGCTGAATGCAGACAGCGGTCTGAACAAGGGGAACGCTATCAGCTGTAATACTGGAATGTCCTTCAGAGTTAGCTCAATGCGGAGACCAAAGTCCCTCAATCCAGGTTGCTAATTTATTATTATGACCTATTGCTATCAATATTGCTTTGTTTTTAAAACTATATTAGGCCTCCTTCACACATGAGTGTCTTGAGTTCCTGTGGTGACCATTTGCACACATATCAGAGACACGTTTACCTGCTGTAACGCCCATGCTGCCGTCCTCGCACTCTCCTGCTTCCCTCCCCTAGCAAGGACATCAGTTCCCTCACCTGTCCATGTGTCAAACGGAGGTGGTCCCATCCCCGTTCTATGCTGCAGATTCATGGAGCGTCCTGACAGGCTCCAGGCCTTTGCCCGTAGGGTACGTCTGTGGCCATGCCCCCTTTCTTAAAGGGTCAGCGTCCTCCTAACCTGGGAGTACCTCCCAGGTCAGATGCCCTTTCAGTGGTGCCTGGGCAACGAGTCTAATACGTTGCTAGTTCTCAGCTCCTCTAGCATTGTGCCGCTAATACATTTCAGAGTGCTGCTGCCGTATCACTACCTACTGCTGCAAGCCGTTACCCCGGCCACCTACCATGATACCCGCTGCCACAAAGTATCGTCCCCTGCAGCCGCAAATATCCACGCTGACCGGCTTACTCGATACCTGTCTGTACAAGAATCCATGCCGGACGCTGCTGCTGTTTCATCCATCCATCCCTCACCTTTAGAGGCTCTGGAGAAGACCAGGCTCAGGTCCGTATTCAAGCCCCTCTCGGTTTTCTGTGTGCTGTGGTCCAGTGGGCTCACTTTCATCTCTGCTCATCCGGCAAGCATAACACATACTAACTAAAATCAAAGGGGATCTTCACACATTCGTGTTTTCACATGCGTGTCTGTGTGATCCAAAGATCCAAGTGTGACGCCCTGGCCTATCAGGTCGTCACAGGGTATTGTGCAACTTGTCCTTCTGCACAGTATCTACCCTCCTTGGTTAACAGATCCCAGTCCTCCGGTGTTGTTAACAGCTAGTGCAATAAAAATCCTAGGAACACTTCCCACTAGAACCTGCCAGACACGCTATTGGGGGGCCTGAAGGGAATAGGGCAGCCCACATGGGGGGTTGGTGAGGAGAAAGTGAGGACAGTGACAGTTGAGAGTTGAGGCGAGAATGAAGGAGAGAGGAGGTGAAGTGGCTCTCGTGAGGACAGGCCACGGAGGAGAGCACCTTTATACTAGGTGGCAGACGTTGGTCTGGGCCTGGAAGGAGCTGGAACCCGGTCGCAGGAGACAGTGTCAAGGGGCACAGACTGCCGAGGAGGGCAGCCGGCAGCCTTGAGCTATCACCGGGCAGGGGCCAGGGCACGACAGGGTACGTGGACCCCAGGCAGGAAAGTAGCTTCACACGTTCCGGTAATTTACCCGATGGGAGTGAAGACTTCAAGTGTCATCCCCAACCCGCTCCAAAATCAGGGTACTAGCGCACCGATGGGATAGGACTTTCCCACTACAGTTCAAAGAAATCCTACGTGTGAACCCTGAGAGCAAGCTCACTCCATTAGCCATAAGGGGGAGCGGGACCCGGAGCGTTTCATATGAGCGGGTCCAAGTGAGACTAAGGTGACAGGGATAGGGCCACAGACCAACAACAACACCAAGGGCACAGATCCAGGCATGCTCCCCACAGACTACGGTGATGCTTGGAACTTTGGTTTACAAGCTGTCGGTGTGGTTATTCTGGGACTGAGTGAGTACATCGGAAACCCCCTGCACCTATCCCCTAACAGCACCCAAACACCATCCAACGGGCCTCGGGACACCAACCCCCTACCCACTGAGGGGTTAAACATCAGGCTGCCACACCATTGTCACTGGGCTCCCCAACGGCAGCGGTGGTCCCTCATATCACCATGCACCGTGGGTGGCGTCACGAACTTTCCAAAATCCCACTGTACATATCTCCCCCCCCTCCTTTTAATCGAGTGGCCGCACGACCCCTGGGTCCGGAGACCCCTCAAGCCACAGCGGATCTGGATCTGAGCGGCAGCAGCAGCCCGGCTGCTCGCATGGGGGCGGTACACAAGGATGACATATGAACATCACACAGATGGCATCCGTATTACATCCATGTGACCGGTACCCGGAAAAAATAGATGATACACAAATGAATGGTATGTGTAAAAGATGTGCAAAGATTTATAAATGGTATATAGACAGATATACAGATATAGCTACATAGCTTGTACAGCTATTTTGCCAAATAAATAATTAAAGGAAAAAAATGAAGTGGGCTACCCGTTATTTTTGATAGCCAGCATAGATAAAGCAGCAGCCGGCAGCAGTGATGTCATAAGTTTACCGCAGTCCACAGCGGCTGGGTCACACAGAGGGTAGCATGAGAGGCGGTGGGAGTGAACTGCAGTAACCTCATGACATCACTGCTCATCACTGCCACCGGCGGTTCTGATGGAGCACAGTGTGAGAGCCAATAGTGGCTGCCGTTCCAATCTATGGGGTTCATTCTCTGAACTTTCTCCATACGCTGGGAACTAAGTAGATGAATGTTGTGGCACCTCCATGTGGACTGCATTGGAGCTGTGTGGAGTTATAATGGGAATAAATTGATGAATGGGGGACTCTGTCGGTCTTTATTTTTTTAATTCTCTCTTTCAGGTTCGTTTTTGTGGTCTACTTTGGATTAGAACTTCATGGCTTTATATTTTCAATATATTGGTGAATGAGGGCTAGAATCGGGGTGTTTTTTTCCATTTTTGTTTTTTTGTTCTCTTTACATCTACTTGGTTAGTAATGGGGGTGTCTGATAGACTCCTCTCCATTACTAACCCCTGGGCTATATGGCAAGTGACATCACACAGCTGGCATCAACCCCATAAACCATTACTTTGATTGCCAATGCACCAGGGCAATCGGGAGGAGCCGGGTAAAGTGCCAGCATTTGCCACTTCTGGGATGGCCGAGACACCAGGGTAGGCATCTATTCTTGCCGGCGTTCACACTGCTCCGGCGGCTTTTACTGTTTTGAAAAAGCCGGCCGCCCATTAAACAATCTCGTATTCCCTGCTTTACCCGCCCACCGGCGCCTATGATTGGTTACAGTGAGACACGCCCCCACGCTGAGTGACAGGTGTCACACTGCACCCAATCACAGCAGCCGGTGGGCGTGTCTATACTGTGTAGGGAAATAAATAATTAAATAATTAAAAAATCCGGCGTGCGGTCCCCCCCAATTTTAAAACCAGCCAGATAAAGCCATACGGCTGAAGGCTGGTATTCTCAGGATGGGGAGCTCCACGTTATGGGAAGCCCCCCAGCCTAACAATATCAGCCAACAGCCGCCCAGAATTGCCGCATACATTAGATGCGACAGTTCTGGGACTGTACCCGGCTCTTCCCGATTTGCCCTGGTGCGTTGGCAAATCGGGGTAATAAGGAGTTATTGGCAGCCCATAGCTGCCAATAAGTCCTAGATTAATCATGTCAGGCGTCTATGAGACACCCTCCATGATTAATCTGTAAATTACAGTAAATAAACACACACACCTGAAAAATCCTTTATTAGAAATAAAAAACACACACATATACCCTGGTTCACCACTTTAATCAGCCCCAAAAAGCCCTCCATGTCCGGCGTAATCCAGGATGGTCCAGCGTCGCATCCAGTGCTGCTGCATGGAGGTGACTGGAGCTGCAGCAGACACAGCCGCTCCCGTCACCTCCACACAGCAAATGAAGACAGCCGCGCGATCAGCTGAGCTGTCACTGAGGTTACCCGCTGTCACTGGATCCAGCGGTGGCCGCGGGTAACCTCAGTGACAGCTCAGCTGATCGCGCTACTCAGCCGCCGCTCCTATCACCTCCACGCAGCAACTGAGGTGAGTAGCGCGATCAGCTGAGCTGTCACTGAGGTTACCCGCGGCCACCGCTGGATCCAGTGACAGCGGGTAACCTCAGTGACAGCTCAGCTGATCGCACGGCTGTCTTCATTACCTGCGTGGAGGTGACCGGAGCGGCTGTGTCTGCTGCAGCTCCTGTCACCTCCATGCAGCAGCGCTGGAAGCGACGCTGGAGCATCCTGGATTACGCCGGACATGGAGGGCTTTTTGGGGCTGATTAAAGTGGTGAACCAGGGTATATGTTTGTGTTTTTTATTTCTAATAAAGGATTTTTTCGGGTGTGTGTGTTTATTTACTGTAATTTACAGATTAATCATGGAAGGTGTCTCATAGACGCCTGACATGATTAATCTAGGACTTATTGGCAGCTATGGGCTGCCATTAACTCCTTATTACCCCGATTTGCCAACGCACCAGGGCAAATCGGGAAGAGCCGGGTACAGTCCCAGAACTGTCGCATATAATGTATGCGGCAATTCTGGGCGGCTGTTGGCTGATATTGTTAGGCTGGGGGGCTCCCCATAACGTGGAGCTCCCCATCCTGAGATTACCAGCCTTCAGCCGTATGGCTTTATCTGGCTGGTTTTAAAATTGGGGGGAACCGCACGCCGTTTTTTTAAATTATTTAATTATTTATTTCACTACACAGTATAGACACGCCCACCGGCTGCTGTGATTGGGTGCAGTGTGACACCTGTCACTCAGCGTGGGGGCGTGTCTCACTGTAACCAATCATAGGCGCCGGTGGGCGGGGAAAGCAGGGAATACGAGATTGTTTAATGGGCGGCCGGCTTTTTCAAAACAGTAAAAGCCGCCGGAGCAGTGTGAATGCCGTGCAGCGCCGGGGATCGGGGATCGGTGAGTATATGAAAGAGGGCTGCTAACTTCAGTAATTTAGGAGATTAGCGGTCACCGGTGAGTCCTTCACTGGTGACCGCTAATCAGGGCGCGACACAGACAGAGCCGCAGCATGACCGTGAAGTCGGGTGAAGTTCACCCGAGTTCATTCTGACAGTGCGGCTCTGACTGTGTCTGCTGTCATCTGCCATTCAGCTCTGCTACATGGCTGTCTGTGTCTGCTGTTAGCGGCCATGAAGCAGAGCTGAACGGCAGATGACATAGTAAAAACGCATCCCTACACATTACACACGCTTGGCAAGTCAATAAATAAAAAAAAAAAAGGTGCCCAATGCATACGTCACAGAACACATGATCTAAAGGATCGCACACAAAATTGACCAATTTAACATAGACTACTAACGCACGTGTGACAGCAAATGAACGACCAACGTGAAATCTCATAAGATCCCGTATGCAACCTGGGCGTGTCACATCGCAAATGCGATTGTACAACTAATTGCAACGTGTAAAGTGGGCTTAAGTCGTAGGCTATATTGGATATTGCTCTCCATTTGCTGATTGCGTCCTCTGCAACGACCCAAGTGGCAGGAAGTTGGCTCTTAAATGAATTTCTAATTGCCGAAATGCCAATAACGTGAAGAAAAAAGTCCATGGATGGTAGTAGGGTAACTAAACAGGATAAATACAGCTGTAAGAGGGTGATTATAGACGGTCTGTTTAAACCTCTTTCAACAAGCAGAGCAGCTCAGGAATCATTCCTGTGCAAATGTGATGACAGTCAAGTAGTCAAGAATGGTCAAGAGACAGATGGTACTACAACAAGGCCCACAGAAAAAGAGGGGCCTGTCCAGGAACGAGCTGTTTACTACCACTCAGTGTGCTGTTTCTATTTGTCTTAGTTAAAACTGTTATTTAATGTTTTTCATGCTTGTTTCTGCTGCCATCTACTGGTCAGACCTTTCGGCTCCTCTGTTTCTTTTGTCCAGCCCATGGGTGTGTCTGATGACCCTCTTGCATCACATCCTGGTGTGTGCATTCCAAACCAGAGCTTGTGAGAACAACATCCCTTATTGGATTGGAGCTACTAGGAGCAAAGTCTTCTGACCACGTAGTAGCTTCAGAGGCAAGCATCACTGGAGAATTACAATGCCAAGTACTTGGATTACTGCACTCTGCATGTCCTAACCTTTGGAGAAAATAAACCACCATTGTTTCATCTCAGCATGTGCATGTTTCACTCTGGAGCGCTCTGGTCCTGTCTGCCCCACCTATAGGAAAAACGAAGATAAGACTCTCACAACCTCTCACAACTACGCACCTTCCATCGCCTTTAAGTGGGGACAGAACAGTCAGAAGACTGCTTAGCAGCTCAATACCCCGGCTACAGATCCCTAAGAGCCCTGTAACTTCCCATGTAATCTGCCTAGCAACAAGCCTTGTGCACTAGTCTGCCTGCACAGTGCATGCCTGGACAAGCCTAAGGGGAAGCTCTCCCATCTGCCACGTCCTGTGTCACCTCTGCTTGCATTGTAAAGGGACAGTTTATGCACCTGCTGTTTCTCTCTTGCTATACGCCTTCTATAGACTTGCAGTACATTATACCTCATTACTGCACATTGCTGCACTGCGAACCCCAAGTTTTGCTAAAGACACCTTGGGAATCTCATCAGGGAGTCCTTGCAGAGCTGCACAACGATTTTGGACCCCTATTCAAAAGTCAAGTTTCTTAAAGAGACAGTACACCTTAAATAAAAATGGCCGAAAAACACCTCGGACAGTTCCTCACTGCTGAAACAGAGCAAATACAACCTGATACTGTCCATTATGAAGCCCAGGAGGCAGAGCCCACGCTTTCAGCAGACCAAGTTGTCCGACCGAAGCGCTCTTCCAAACCCACGATAAAGGCCACTGAAAACTATCACACTATGAAAGATGAGTCATGTGAACACCTGGAAGAACAGTGGGAACGAGTCACCTATTACATGTCAAGACTTGAATCCTCATCAGGTGATGCCGCATGCTTACAAGCCGCTATGGAACGGCTGAACAAAGCTCATGAAAGATACAAGAGACGGTCAACAAGGTACATTACCTTTCTAAAAGACTCTAAAATTGATGAAGCTCTTTCAGACCTGAGCAAGGCAGAAGAGGTAAACAAGGAAAGAGATGCCAAGGTGCAAGATGCCATAGACAAGGCCGAACACCGTATCTCTCACCAGCAAGAAACCAGATCACACCGATCAACCTCATCTAGACGTTCCTCTCGGTCATCCGGGTCATCATCCTCAAGAAGCTCAGCCCTGAGCGACAGGATACTAGAGGCCCGCATAAGAGCAGAGGAATCCAAGGTGAGATGTTCCTTCACAGAAAGAGAAGTAGAGGAAGAAGCGAAAAGGACAGAAGCAGAAGCCAAAAGGGCAGAAGCAGAAGCCCTTGCAAAAGCAGAAGCTGCTAAAGCGGAAGTCAAAAGGGCAGAAGCAGAAGCCCTTGCAAAAGCAGAAGCTGCTAAAGCGGAAGCCAAAAGGGCAGAAGCGGAGGCTCGGATAAAGATTCTTCGGTCACAGATGGAAGAGGAAGTTGCGCTAGCTAAAGTGAGACTACTTGAGCAAGCATTGATCCAAGGTCCTGATCCAGCTCACTCGCCACCACTGGAAGCAGACAATCCAGTTGATCGCACAAGAGACTATGTACTGAATCAGTTACCTGTAGCAACCCCGGTTTGCAGTACCGTCCAAGCCGAGAACACCGAAACCTCCAACTTACCTCTAACAGTGCCAGTGCCACCTAAAGCACCCGAGCAAATTAATAACAGTCACCAAGAGGTGCCCTCTCAAACACAGTCACCATGGCAAGATGGCAACCAAGTGTTTCCTGCCCCACTTCCACAGCTCAAGCAGCGGTCATCAGAATCTACAGAGGCTAAACCACAGCTCAACCCTGCAGCAACGTCATTTTACCCGGGAACATCTCATCCATTCACGCCAGGCAGCCCATACGCCCCAGGGGCATCACGAGTCGTCGTGGCAACAAGTGGTGAGAAATCAGATACATCTGAGTTTGCCAGGTTCATGGTGAGCAGAGAGCTAATCAACACTAGTCTCACGAAATTTGATGATCGTGCAGAGAGCTACAGGGCCTGGAAAGCAACTTTCAAGGCAGCCATCGCCAATCTCAACTTCACTGCAGAACAGGAGCTCGATCTCCTGATCAAGTGGTTGGGCCCAGGCTCTACAAACCGTATCAAGAGCCTCAGAACCATCTATGTGGGACAAGCAGAAGCAGGTCTCGCTGCTGCATGGCAGAGACTGGAACGCACCTTTGGCAGCGCAGAAGCAATAGAGAAAGCCCTATTCAAGAGACTGCAGGACATCCCAAAGATCAACCTTAAAGAAGTCCACAAGCTTCAAGACCTAAGTGATCTGCTCATGGAGCTGGAGCTCGCCAAAAGAGACCCTCATCTGTCTGGGCTGTGCTACCTGGATACAGCCCATGGAGTGAACCCAATCGTGGTGAAGCTGCCATACAGTCTGCAGGAGAAATGGGCGACGTCAGTCTCAAGGTACAAAAGAATGAATGACGTTACCTTTCCCCCATTTATTCAGTTCTGCAAGTTCATTGACGAGCAGGCCCAGATGAGGAACGACCCTAGAGTTCAACACTTCGGCAGCTGCAACATCATCATCATCAAGGTATGAAGGTGCCATACACAAACGCAGAGACATTAAGAACACTGTGAGTGTCAGGAAGACTGAGCTACCATCACCCGCAACACCCACAGATAAACAGTACAGCATCTCATCACGAGATAAGTCTTTCAATCAAGAATGTCCCATCCATAAAAAAACGCATTCACTGAAAAAGTGCAGAGGGTTTAGATCCAAAACCCTACAGGAGCGCAAGAAAGTCCTCACAGAGCTTGGGATCTGTTTCAAATGCTGCGCATCACTTGAGAACATGGCCAAGGACTGTAAATCCATCATCAAGTGTGAGGAGTGTCATAGTGAAAAACACGTTTCAGCCATGCACCCAACCCAGCTAGCTGCAGTCACCACCACTCCCACTCCAAGTCATGGCAGGGAGTCCAAGAATCAGACTGACACCACCACAGCCGTCTCCTGCTCATGCTCAGAGGTATGTGGAGAGGGCCAAACGCAGAAATGTTGTGCCCGAATATGCCTCATCAATGTTTATCCCGAGGGACATCCAGAAAAGGCAATGAAGGTGTATGCCATCGTAGACGACCAAAGCAACCGGTCCCTGGCAGGAACCAAATTCTTTGAAGCCTTCGGAATTAATGGACCATCAGAACCCTACACCTTGAACACCTGCTCGGGTCGCATAGAGACTAGCGGCAGAAGAGCCCAGGGATTCATTGCTTCTCCAATCAATGGGAAGACTGAAATACCTCTACCAACGCTCGTTGAATGTGACCAAATACCCAGCCACAGGAATGAAATTCCTACCCCAGAAGCTGCATTTCATCAACCACACCTAAGACACCTCGCTAGTGTTATCCCACCTCTGGACAATAATGCAGAGATTCTACTCCTGCTCGGCAGAGACAATCTAAGGGTACACAAGGTGCGACAGCAGTGTAATGGGCCTGACTATGCACCATACGCCCAGAGACTGGACTTGGGATGGGTAGTCATAGGAAATGTGTGCGTTGACCGATCAGGAATTGATTCCTTCAAGACTTACGTGCATGGAGATGGACGCACAACCTGCTTAAAGCCATGTCCTCATCACTATGGAGTGAAAGAGAAGTCTCCAGACACAATACAGCTACCTGACATCGCTTCTTCTCTGCATATCGACAACTTGGGAAGATCAGTCTTTCACACCACCAAGGACGACGATAAAGTAGCCTTGTCAGTAGAGGACAGAGAATTCATCGGAATAATGGACTGTGAGTTTTCTAAAGACAAAACTAACCACTCTCCATTACCCTCCCGATCTACCAGGGGAAGACTCCCAAACAACCGAGATCAAGCTCAGACCAGATTTAACTCTCTTCAGCGTTCCATGAACAGCAAGCCTGAAATGAGAGAACACAGCGTCGCCTTTATGGACAAGGAAGTCCGCAACAACCTAGCAAAACCTGTACCAGCTGAACTGAATCCAGCAGATCACGCAACTAGACCTACGTCTATAAGTTCTTTTGCTAACTCTTCTTGGCTTACAGGTCCAGAGTTCCTGCTGAGACAGTCAGAAGAAGGTGTCCAGGAAGCCTTCAGCATCCTAGATCCAGACAACGATCCAGATGTCCGAGCTGAAGTCAATACCCTGGCCACCAGTGCAGAAAAAACTTCCAACCTCGGTTGCCAACGTTTTGAACGTTTCTCCAGCTGGATGAGGCTCGTCAGGACTGTCGCTAGGTTAGTGCATATCGCCAGATGCTGTCGTACTGACCTTAAAAACAAAGACTGTCATCGCTGGCATGTCTGACACAAAGCCCTTTCTGCTGAGGACATCTCCCATAGCGAGTCCCTCATAATACGCCACCTCCAACAGAGTGAATTCGCCATAGAATTGAAGTGTTTATACAACAAACAGCAGATTCCATTAAGAAGTCCTCTTGCCAATTTAAACCCAGTCATCGACAGTTTCGGCTTACTGAGAGTTGGTGGTCGTTTGAACCAGGCTCATCTTGGCGTTGCAGAACAAAATCCTCTCATCATTCCCAACAAACACCATGTTACAGTCTTGCTGATCCGACACCACCATGAAAAGACTGAACACCAAGGCAGGCAAATTAAAGAAGGTGCTTTACGGTCTGCAGGCCTCTGGATTATTGGAATGAAGAGACGTGTAGCACAAATACTACACAATTGTGTGCACTGTCGTAAAGCGAGAGGAAAACAACTGTACCAGCAAATGGCTGACTTGCCTACAGACAGACTTTCTACAGAGCCACCTTTCACCTACGCGGGCCTAGACGTTTTCGGACCATGGATGGTGTCCACACGCAGAACTCGCGGAGGCCACGCAAACAGCAAGCGGTGGGCTGTGTTATTCACCTGCATGAGTGTTCGAGCCGTTCACATTGAGGTGTTAGAGTCCATGGATACCTGCAGCCTAATCAACGCCTTGAGAAGGTTCCTTGCCATCAGAGGACCAGTGAAACAGCTGAGGTCTGACCGTGGAAGCAACTTCGTCGGTGCATGTAGAGAACTGAACATCGACACCAAACCTATCCAAGATCAGCTGGCAGAGAAAGGTTGCACCTGGATCTTCAATCCCCCTCACAGTTCTCACATGGGAGGCTCCTGGGAGAGGATGATCGGGATTTCACGCAACATCTTGAACTCCATGCTAATGGACGTCAATTCCTCAAGACTCACACATGAGACTCTAGTCACTCTTTTAGCTGAAGTCTCAGCCATTATCAATTCAAGACTCCTTGTGCCGGTGATCATGGATCCAGAAACACCAACCATATTGACTCCTACTATTCTCATTGCCCAAAAAACTGACAACGCGGTAATGCCCAGCGGAGAGTTCACCCACGCGAACACTTATCAAAAACACTGGAAACGGGTTCAATACTTGGCTGACTACTTCTGGAACCGATGGAGGAAGGAATACTTCACCATTCTTCAAGGAAGAAAGAAGTGGCGACATCCCAAGCCGAACCTCAAGGAAGGAGACCTAGCCCTCATGAAAGATCAGACCACAGAAAGGACTGACTGGCCTATGGGACTGATTACTAGGATACTGCCTAGTCAGGACGGCAATGTTCGGAAGGTGGCGCTAAAAGTCATCAGGAAAGGTGAGACGAAGACCTTTGCAAGGCCAATCCACGAACTTGTTATGCTTTTGCCCATAGAAAGCGTCCCTACAGGATGAACGCTACCGGATCTGAACTTTGAGCCATCCTTCTTGTTTTGGACTCAATTGATCTTGTTTTTGCATTTAACATGCCTGTCCTTTCAGGTTGTATTATGGACTTAATAGTGAAATCCCCAAAGTGAATTTCAGACGGGGAGTGTGCTGTTTCTATTTGTCTTAGTTAAAACTGTTATTTAATGTTTTTCATGCTTGTCTCTGCTGCCATCTACTGGTCACACCTTTCGGCTCCTCTGTTTCCTTTGCCCAGCCCATGGGAGTGTCTGATGACCCTCTTGCATCACATCCTGGTGTGTTCATTTCCAAACCAGAGTCTGTGAGAACAACATCCCTTATTGGAGCTTCTAGGAGCAAAGTCTTCTGACCACGTAGTAGCTACAGAGGCAAGCATCACTCGAGAATTTCAATGCCAAGTACTTGGATTACTGCACTCTGCATGTCCTAACCTTTGGAGAAAATAAACCACCATTGTTTCATCTCAGCATGTGCATGTTTCACTCTGGAGCGCTCTGGACCTGTCTGCCTCACCTATAGGAAAAACGAAGGTAAGATTCTCACAACCTCTCACAACTACGCACCTTCCATCGCCTTTAAGTGGGGACAGAACACTCAGGCAGAGTTTGGATTTATTATGCAGGCCCACTAGCAACAAAGCTCAAAATTAGGAATCATTTTCCATCATTTTAT